>NC_049908.1:25302755-25517755 GCF_001411555.2 Juglans regia
TATCATGTGGTACTGATCAGAGGAGTACTTACGGAAAGATCATGACGCTGCTGCTGCTGCTGCCCACCTTGGAGAGTAGTGCCGCTGTGTCGGATTGGGTTGGCATTCTCGTCCGTAGGAATCACGTTGCCGTATTCGTCTTTGCGGATAACGTCGCCGTATGCATCTGTGCTATGGGCTGCTCCGTATTCGTTTTGGAAATGTGCCATTTTCAAGGTTAACAAGCGGAAACAAAATCACAAGCAAAGGCTGAGAATTTTAAAGAAAGAGTGTATAAAGGTAAGCTTGCCAGCTGCGACTGTTCTTTGCACGGATATAGGATGGATTAATAAGAGTTGTGTACCTTAGATTACTCTGGACTAACTTATACATATCGGTAGAACTGATTATGTATATATATGAACATGCATGACGACAGAATTGTTACACGTGCCGCGTTTCAATTTGCTAAACGTGCCACGTTATTACTCATGGCCACGTGGAAGTGATTGACGCTGAAAAATATCCGAACACGTCGGTTTGAGATGAAGTTTCCTCGCCGACAATGAGTAGACGTTTATTATGTTCGAACACGTCTGCTCATAAACTGAGATGAAGTATATATCCGTTTGAGATGAAGTTTTGTCGCCGAACACGTCTTAATTAGCTTCATTTGGAGATAAGGCTGATTCAAAAATTTGACAATCTGACTTCAAATCCAGCTCCACTCCGGGTCCGCTCCGACTCCAACAAGTCGGAGTCGGAGTCGGAATTTTTTCCCTATTGAAAATCGGAGTCGGAGTCATTGAAGAACCGACTCCAACTCCACTCCGATCCGCCTCCGACTTGATCCTCCGACTCCACCTCCGATTTTATACATATTTTATAAAAATATATGTATTTTTCTATATATTAATCATTTAAAGTTTATACAACTATATCTTATATTGTTAGTTAAACTCAATAATATATTCGTTAAATAATATATTTATATTATAATATATAGACTAAATTGACTAATAAATAATAATAGTTTAGTATATGACTATATGTAAATATCATATTATTACAAATTTATAATATTATTACCATGTTACATGTAAGTTGTAACAATAAATTACTAATGTATACATATAATAACATGTAATACTAATGTATATATAATATACTGTAAACACTAAGATGCATAATAACATCAACATGTAATACTAATGGATTAACATTAATCTATAAATTTAGAATAACATATAATACAAATATATAATAACTAAAGTATTATTCATATAAATTTTATATAATAATATCTTGTATTAATTATATTTTTTGACTTAATAAATTCTCAACGTATTGCTTTTGATAAATATATTAGTAATACTAATCTACATTAGTATATTAATTAGATTTATGTTCTAATACTAATACTATTAGTACTCCACTTTAAGTCTATATATAAATTACTATATAAATCACTATAGTATTAATTACTAATACCATATTACTATATGATACTATTAACTATAGTGATATACTAGTATTAATATACTAATACTATCAGTGATATAGTTAGTATAGTGATTTATACTAATAGTATTATATAGTTATACTAAATTAAAATTACTATAGCAAATACTAATACTCATATAGACTATAATTATAACTTATAGTATTATACCTATACTAAATCACTATAACTTATACTAATATAGTTATACTAAATCACTATAACTAATACTAATATTTATACTAATACTATTATAGACTATAGTTATAACTTATAGTATTATACCTATACTAAATCACTATAACTTATACTAATATAGTTATGCTAAATCACTATAACTAATACTAATGTAGTCATACTAATCATTATAACTATATATAGTATTAATATCACTATTAGTATAATATATAGTATTAATAATAACTAATACTAATATAACTATTAGTATAACTAATACTAATACTAATACTATTAGTGTATTACTAATATTTATATATATTAATATATATATCAAGTATAAGAGATTAGAGATTTAATATATATATAATATTAAATCACTAACATACTAATAGTATGATACTATAGTGTTAGTAATTATACTATAAGATATAGTAATAGACTAATAGTATAATATATTAATACTATATTATATATAAAATAGTAATACTATTTTTTGAATCTTCATTTCATATACAGTACCTTTTTTTTAATATTCATATATAATAATATATATATATATATCATATATATAATATAATTAAAAATAGGTTCATAGTAATTATAATAGTATACTATAGTAACTATACGGTGCTTTTTTTTTTAATCTTCATTTCGTATACGGTGCCTTTATTTATTGTAGTGATTAGTTGGATGTAGATATGAAATCATGGATGATGGGAGTACATGTAAAAATAAGACTTTTTTTTTTTATTTTTAATTTTTGGATGTATGTTAGTATGTTACGTGTTTTATTTAGTTGTATTTTTTATTATAATCAAAAGTTTAATAAGTTTGGATTGTAATTTTGAGAAAATTGAAATTTGAAAGCTCACAATTTTTTTTTTTTTTAAAAAAAAGTGGGTCAAATATGAAGTTAAAAAAAATTTTAAAAAAAATAAAAAAATCCGACTCCGCTCCGACAAGTCGGAGTCGGAGATAGAGTAGATTCTCTACATATCGAAATCGGAATTAGAGATCGGATTCGACATCTGACAAAATCGAAATCGGAGTCGGAAGTTAGGCCCTCCAACTCCGCAACTTTCGGTGCTCAGCCCTATTTGGAGAGACATGCATGTGGCCGGATCTTTCGTTTCTCTTTTGACAGAAAGCAAAATCCAATCTTCGGAAAAATAAACTTCCACGTGGCAACGAGTAATAACGTGGCACATTTAGCAATTTGTAACGCGGCACGTGTAACAATTCTGTCGGCATGCATGTTCGTATACATAATCAGGTCTACCGAAATATACAAGCTAGATTTCCTCTTGAATGTCGGCCGGTTGCCGACACTTCTGGGATGCTGCTTCTAGAATGTTCCAGTAGTCAATAAATTTCATATTATTAAAATAAATCATCTATACAACTACTGGTTTACAAATTACAGAGCAGGGTTACTTTAGTGCCGTAGGGCTTGTTACTTCGAAGATTGGCTCCAAGTATTTCATCTACCTTTTCTTATCTTGAAAAAATAGTAGCACCTTGCATTCTTTTATCAATGATCATCTTTCGGCTAACCTAGGCTTATACTTAGGCTTGATTTCATTTCACAAATCTTTCAAACTATTTCATCTGTCTCATATCAATATCAAAATATTTCATCTAATCATTACAATTTTTTCAAACTTTCAAATAAAATATTAAAAAGAATTCAACTTTTTCAAATTTCAAAACAAGAAAAAAATATTAAAAAATCATATTCTAACTCTCTTTTAACATAATAGTTATTTTATTCAAGTTTTTTCCTCTCATTTTTCAAAATCTCATAAAAATCTTAACTCAAACTATTTAACTATTATTCACAAATAACTCATTATTATTCACAAATTTCTCATCTCATCTGTGTAACCAAATGAGGCCTTAATATTTCTCAAGAACTATTAATTTTTAGAACTCATTCTATGTATTTATAATTCATTCGCTTTAAAAAAATTGTCTTCTCTCTCTCTTCTCCAGTAGGCGACAGAGGAGAAGTTAGTTAGTCTCCTTTATTCTCGTGTGGAGTAATGGGAGCTGAAGTTAGCTTTTGACGGTGGTGGTGAAGATTGAAGATGGAGGAAATTGAAGTGGAATGGGAGCGATTAAGACTGAATGATGACGAGGGCATTTCGATAGCTATGGATTTGGAAAATATGGAGGAATTACGGAAAAATTGAGAGAGGAGCTTAGTTGGAAGAATATGCTCAGATCGAACGATCGATAAGGAAACTGTGAGGAAGATGATGGAGAAGATCTGGTGAGTAAACATGAGCATGGAATTCACTAAGATTGGAACAAATACTTTTGTGGTGACCTTTGCAAATTGTGGAGATAGAGACAAAGTTCTTGCGGGATGCCCATGGCTATTTGACAACCATCTGTTTGCTCTTAAACCGTTTGATGGAAGTACGCAGGCTCACCTTTTGGATTTCACAACGGCAATCTTTTGGATCCAGATGTACAACCTGCCGCTTGGAGGAATGAATTGCAAGATGGGGGAATTGATTGGTAAATCCATCGGGAAGGTTCTAGAAGTGGAAGGTGAGGAGAATGAGGTGGCCTGGGGTCGCTTTCTGAGGGTGAAGGTGGAGTGTGCGCTTACAAAACCTTTAGCCCGAGGAAGAACAGTGAGTTTTGAAGGAAAACAACTATGGATTCCATTTAGATATGAAAACCTACCTAGAATATGCTTTTGATGTGGTTGTATAATGCACTCTAAGAAGGGGTGTTTGGGTGGAGAGTTGGGGGATACAAATGAAGATATTGACTCAAAACAGTTTGGAGTTTGGATGAGGGCCTCAACAGTTAGACGTAATCAGGCAGATAGGCAACCAAAAGCTTCGGGAATGGGAAGGAATTCCACTAATACTGAACAAGGGGAAAATGGAGAGGAGATAGGTGGAGGTGTATTGAGGAAGGAAAAGGGGAGCATGGAAGATGGTATTGAGACAACAGAGGTGGTTCAGATGACTCAAGGTTTTGAGAAGCAGAAGATGATCAAAGTAGAACAAACTTTGGTGCAAAACACAGTGAGCTCAACAGAAGATCCTAAGGAGGTTCTATCACTTGCTACTGATAGTGAATCCAATTCAGCAAGCTTAATGAATGTTAATGAGCAAAAGAAGGGAAGAGCTAATAGCTGGAAGAGGAGGGCTCGTGTCCTTAAAACTTATGGTGAGTCTCAACCTTCTAATTTGATTTTGAAAAGAAATGCTATTGATAATGTAGATGGGGTGGGACCAATGGAGGGAAGGGGAAAAAGATTGAGAAGGGGAATTGTTGGGATGGAGGGTATGGATTCAAATTGTATGGTGGAAAGACCAATGAAAACCTTAGTATGGAACTACCGAGGGCTTGGCAACCCTCGGACAATTCAAGATCTTAACCTTATGGTTAAGGAAAGGAGGCCTTGCTTGATTTTTCTGATGGAAACAAGGATGAAAGTAGGAAGAATAGAGGGATTAAAAAACAAGTTAAAAATGGAGGGTTGTTTTGTGGTTGACACTTTAGGAAGGAAGGGAGGTCTGGTTCTCTTTTGGACTAGTGAAGTAATGGTGGAGATTATCAATTTTTCTCAATGGCATTTTAGTGCCATGGTTAAAAATGATAATGGAAAAGAATGGTTGTTTACTGGTTTCTATGGGCATTCGAAGGCTACCAAGAGGAAGTTAACATGGGAGCTATTGTCCAGTTTAAAACCTTGTGAGGGAAGAGCTTGGTGTGTAGTAGGGAACTTTAATGAGATTTAAACACAAGATGAAAAGAAAGGGGGACAGATGAGACCTGAGGGTCAAATGGGGATGTTTCGTGATGCTTTACAAATAAATGAGCTTTTTGATATGGGTTATATGGGGGATTGCTTTACATGGAGTAATGGTCATGCTGATCATACTTTTACAAAAGAAAGATTAGACAGATATGTAGCAAATAAGGAATGGAGAGGATGTTTTCATCTAGTCAAGGTGGAAGGTTTGGTTGCAAGAAGTTCAGACCATAAACCTTTGCTAATGACTGCTAGTAATGAAAAGTTTAGGGAGAGGAGAAGAATATTCTTGTTTAAATTCGAGGCCAGCTGGTTAAAGGAGGATGATTGTGAGGGGGTTGTGAAAAAAGTCTGGGAAAAGAAGCAGTTAACACCTGAGCCAATCAAACATGTGCAGAATATGTTGTTAAAATGCAGTGATGAGTTAACAAAAGGATTCAGAAAGAAAGACAGGGATAGAGGAAGGAATATTGAGCAGTTAACAAAGAGGATAAAGGAATTGCAAGATATGGAGGGTCCCAAGGTTGTAGTTGAATTGAGAGAGCAAAAAAAAGAGGTTGGGCAGTTGCTTGAGCATGAGGATCTAAGATGGAAACAGATGGCAAAGATGAATTGGTACAAATTGGGAGATAAGAACACAATATTCTTCCATGCTTGTGCCAATCAGAGGAAGAAAAGAAATAGAGTGCTGTTTGTGAAGGATGCTCAATCAATTTTGAGAACTGAGGAAAATGAGATAGCTGAAGCTTTTAAGAGGCATTTTTCTGAAGTTTTATAGATCTGAATCTCCACCAAGGGAGGCTATTGAGGAATGTATACACCCCACTGATAAAAGAATAACAAGTGATATGAATGAGAAGTTAGAAAGAAGCTTTAGTAGGGAGGAAGTGGAGGTAGCTTTGAGTAGGGGTGGGCAGCGGGGCCCCGCCCCCGCTTTCGCCCCGAACCCGTGTGGCGGGGCGGACCACACCGTCCGCCAGATGCGGGGGCAGGGTCACTCGCCCCGCCCCACTATTTACTGTTCATATATATATATATATATATATATATATATATATATATAACTACGCATGAAACGAAGTCGTTTCATGCGTAGGTTTTTTTTTTAAACCCAGGCATGGAACGACGTCGTTTCATGCCTGGGTTAATTAGAAACGAAACCCCCCCTCCCCGATTCCCTCCCTCGCTCACTCTCAGACTCTCGCTTCTCTCTGTGATCGACCCACCAGCTCCCAGTGACCGACCCACCAGCTCTCTCGTCTCTCCCTCTCTCTGAGTTTCCGGCGCCGCACCCAGCTACCAGCGTCTCCTTCAACGTCGCCGTGCGCATCCGGTCCCTCTCTCTGCATCTCCCTCACCGAAGATCCGAAGGTAAGCCGTAAGAAACCCTATCCTATTTTATTTTTTTGTTATTTATATTTTTAAAGGAGATTGGAGGAAGGATGGGGTTTATCGGAGATGGAGGATGAGATTTTTGTGAATTGTGTGCTGTGGAGCTTAGATTGTGCATGTGTTTTGGTTTGAAATTTGAATGAGTCCGTGAAATGCATGTGAATTGTGTTTGTTTTCTCATTTCTGTAATTATTTCGGATTGGATTGGATTTCATTGTGTCTAAGACTCTAATAAATTCGGATTGGAACCCCTAAATTAATTTAGGGTTTCGAAATACCCTAAATTAATTTAGGGGTTCCAATCTAAATTAATTTAGGGTTCCAAAGATTCAAACCCCTAAATTATTTTTCACTTCACTGGGTTGTTAATGGCCGAACAAAATATGGTTCCTTCTGAAATAATCACTTATTCATGGCAACAATTGATCTAGTCTGTTCATTTTCGAAATTAGAAGCTGATTAATCTATTGATTTTTCACTGACTCCAGTTATGTAAGATTTTGAAAACTAGATGAATCGTCATCATCGAAGTTCTTATGTAATTATTTTGGTCCCAAGATTTAGGTTAACTATGGATTATACTCAATTATCTTTATAGATATCATTTATCTATATTTATCTAATTTATTTATATAGAAAAGGAAATCTTTGAGGTGGATATGGTCTAATATTAAATACGTAAACTACTTGGAAGTTGGAAGCTTGATTGTTATGTAATGGGTCTCATTTATTTTTCTTATTTTGTTTTGAATGTAATTGGACTTTGTTAGGTTATAAAAGTGGAAAGAATTAAGGGAAATGAGAGGTAGAAAATATGGATAAAGGAAGATATATTTCTATATATTAGGTTACCTAAATTTCTATTATATAGTTACTTAAGAAACCATCATCTTTGAGTTCCCTTTTTTTACCATAAAATCATTAAATTGTCCAAATACGTCTTTCCTATGAATGACAAACTTAAATTAAAAAAAATATATTATTCTTGCAAGTTTCACATTTACTAATCAAGTTTTTTCTTTTAAAAAAAATACACAAGACTTATCTACTCTAAACATAATTTTTCAACCCATGCATAATAGTATAATACTACATTTACGAGAGTAAAAAGAAAATTATTTTTCATTATCATCTTTATAATTATTTTTTATTATTTTAACCCCCAAGCCTAAATAAATAAATAAATAAAAAGATGTCATTTCTTCGTTAATATTTTTTAATTTGTTGGATGTGGACTTTTCTACCTTACTTAAATAAAGGAAACATCAATATTTTCTTGCCTCATGTAGTGTATTTGTTAATATACTTTATTAACAACATATAGTGTATTTGTTGTTAATATACTTTATTACATTTATAACCAAAGTACACAATATATATATTTACATATATATATATGAATGTCAAGTGATAGTGTGATACTTTTTTTTATTATACTTTTCTTTTATGTTCATTATATAGTTGTTATGTTTTCTATTATTTCAGATTTCTTGTTTGCTTTAGTTCATGGATATGCCAACGGATTCGAGTGCGAGCTCTCCTTTTCAGGCCGAGGGCACCCTTACCCCTACCCCTACACCTACACCTACCCCTCCTACTCATACCCCTACCCCTAGCCCTACGGCACCTTGCCCCGCCCCCAAGCCCAGCAAGAAACCTGCTTCAATAGTTTGGAGTCATTTCACCAAATTAGAGGATGGTGACTCAAGTAACCCCCAAGCCAAGTGTAACCATTGTGGAAAAATTTATGGATGCCACTATAGGAAACACGGCACCTCACAATTAAAGGTGCACTTAGAAGAGCAATGCAAAAAAAGTCCAATATTAAGATCATTACAAGATAAAAGCCAATCTAGGCTAGAAGTTGGACTTCAAAAAATGGCGGATGGGACTAGTGGGGGTGCAAGTTTGAGGGGGTATACTAAGTATGATCCCGATGAGTGTAGAAGACATCTAGCTCGTATGGTCATAATGAACGAGCTACCTTTTCAAATTGTAGACGGGAAAGGGTTCCAAGCGTATTCTCACTACTTGGAACCAAGGTTTAATATTCTCTCTCGCCACACGGTGGCAAAGGATGTAAAAAAGCATTTTTACATTGAAAAGAAGAAGTTGAGGGGTCAATTGGCAGATCAATTTGTTTGTCTCACCACTGACACTTGGACATCGATCCAAAATTTTAATTATATGTCTTTGACTGTACATTTTATTGATTGCCATTGGACATTACAAAAGAAAATTATAAAATTTTGTAAAATCACCGATCATAAGGGTGAGACAGTTGAGAAGGCCTTGGAGGCTTCAATAAAAGAGTGGGGTTTGAGCCGAGTTGTTACAGTCACAGTCGATAATACCTCGTCTAACGATGTTGCATTAGGACATTTGAAAACTTATCTTAGAGAGGCAAATAAGACACTTATGGGTGGTGAGTGTCTGCATGTGAGATGTGCGGCACATATTCTGAATTTGATTGTCAGTGACGGTTTGAGAAATCTTCATGACTCGATTGCTCGGGTTAGGACTGCTGTGAGATGGGTGAGATCTTCTCCTTCAAGGTTGGAGAATTTCAAGGTTGCTGCGAGATCTGCGGGTCTAACATCTAAGAAGGGCCTTTGTACTGATATGCCTACACGATGGAACTCAACATTTCTGATGTTGGAGGCGGCCCAAGAATATAGGCTGGCATTTGCATTATTGGGTGACGAAGACATCCAATATGTAAAATATTTTGATGATCACGGGGAATTGGGGAAACCCGTAGCTGATGATCGGGAAATTGTAACTATTTTTGTTGAGTTTTTTAGGCTTTTTTACGATGTCACCACGAGACTATCCGGAACTTTGTACCCTACATCCAATGTTGTATGCCAGCAAATATGTAGGGTAAAAGAAGAATTAGATGACATGGTCGCGGGTGGTCACATTAGGCTGCGGGAGATAACATTGATTATGAGGTCAAAGTATGATAAGTATTGGGGAGATTTAACTAGGGCTAATATTTTGTTATATGTAGCTGTCGTCTTTGACCCGAGGTATAAGTTGGATGGCATGATATTTGGATTGGGCCTTGCGTACGGGCAAGTATGGGCGGAGCTTATTGCAGCAAGGGTTCGGGAAACCCTTACTAGATTATTTGATGAGTTTTCCACCCTGCGGAGTGGTAATATTGCGGCACCTACATCTACCCCCTCAGCCTTAGGCTCACAGTTTCCTGAAGTCGAGGTTGGGAAAAGGCGTAGATTGAAGTGGGGTGAGAGGTATGAGCAGGCCCCCTTCCTCCGGACTTCTATAGAGGCTCAGTCAGAGATAGACATATACATAGCAGCAGAGATTCTACCATTTTCACGAGATTTCGATATATTAAGTTGGTGGAAGGTGAATACTGTGAAATATCCCATCCTTGGAGAGATAGCCCGCACACTTTTGGCCATCCCTGTTAGCACAGTAGCCTCAGAGTCGGCCTTTAGCACCGGAGGGCGTGTATTAGATTCATTTCGGAGTTCATTAGCTCCTACCACTGTGGAGGCTTTGATTTGCACGCAGAATTGGATCAAGGGAGCTCCAATTCATGTTCCGGATGTTCTTGAGTATGAGGAGGCTGACGTCGAGGAGGAGGGTGATGATCAGTCTGGATCTGGTATTTATTCTAATTTCTTATTTTCATTTATTTATTTTCATTTAATTGGTATTCATTAATTTCATTTCAAATTTAATACTTATAGTAATACATGAGACAGCGTCTACGGCTACCTCCGATGCAGTATGACTTTTGTATTAGACTCACCATTGCCATGGTTTGCATAATTTCTCCCCTAATTATTTTTTGCATTTAAAACTTTGTTTCATTTTTATAACTTTTTAATTCTAATTTATTTTATTTTTAACTTATTAATATTTCAGGTTTTTTGACTTATTAACTTTTATTTTTAACTTATTGATTTTCAGTCTCACAGCAATCGACATTCGACACAACTCAGTGAACTCACAACTATGGCTCTACCCCAAAATCAATGTTCTTAATTTACAATTATTGTAATGTTGCTACAATAGTTAATTATACAATTTGTAATATTTATTTTTTTTTAGAAGAGTTTGTAATTGTTTATTAGTTCTCTTAATTTGTATAATTGTAAACTATTTATTTTAGCATAGTGTCTTACTGCCTTAGTGATGAATATTACTTAATTATTTAATAATTAAAAGTTAATATCTACTTATCAAAAAAAAATTATTTCTTTTCTGTTTTTAAATTTGTATTTTTTTTTAATCTAAATAATGGGCCCAAAGTGGCCCAAAACGAATTCTGGGCCCAAAGGGGCCCAAAAACTGATTCCGGCCCAGTACATGTGCGCAGGGGGGGGGGCGGACGGGTGGGGGTCCACCCCCGAACCCCGGGCAGCAGACGGGGGACCCCGCCCCCGCCCATGCGGGGGCGGGGTCTGGGAAAAAAAATCCCGCCCCCGCATAGAGGGGTGGCCCTGCCCCGTAGGGAGCGGGCATCACCCCTAGCTTTGAGAGACATGGGCCCTCATAAATCTCCTGGCCCAGATGGATATAGTGCTTGTTTTTACCAAAACTTATGGGGGACTGTGTGTGAAGGGATCAGTAAAGCAGCTTTGAGTTTTCTGAATGATGGCAAGTTTGAAAAGTCTCTGAATTTCACATACATAGCATTGATTCCAAAGCTGTCTGGGCCTATGGAGGTGGGGGATTTCAGGCCAATAAGCTTGTGCAATGTCTTGTATAAGCTCATTGCAAAAACTCTGGCAAATAGATTGAACAAAGTGTTAAATGGTGTGATCTCACAGAATCAGAGTGCTTTCATCCCTGACGGATTAATCACGGATAACATAGTGGCAACCTATGAAGCACTTCATTCTATGAAAACCAGACTCAAGGGTAAGATGGGGACAATGGCTTTGAAGCTAGACATCTCAAAAGCCTATGACAGAGTAGAGTGGTGTTACCTTGAGGCAATAATGGTGAAAATGGGCTTTGGAAGGAGATGGATTAATTTGATTATGACATGCATTACCACTGTCTCCTATGCTGTGTTGCTGAATGCACAACCTGGAGAGGTGATCTTTCCATCGAGAGGGCTGAGACAGGGTTGTCCCCTTTCTCCTTATCTTTTTCTATTATGTGATGAAGGCTTGAGTGGTTTGATAAATGAGGCTGAAGGGGCAGGGTTGATCAGAGGAGTGGCAGTGGCAAGAGGTGGAGTGAAGCTTACTTATCTCCTTTTTGCTGATGACTGCATCATCTCTGGAAGGGCTTGTTGGGAGGAATGGGTGAAAATAAGGGGCATTTTGCAGATTTATGAAATGGCCTCAGGGCAATGCCTAGACAAACAGAAAACCACTATTATGTTTAGCTCAAATGGAAGGAAAAGGGATTGGGAAATGATTATAACAAATTTGGGTGCTCGAATTCAAAATAGCTTCGAAAAGTATCTAGGATTACCCGCAATGGTGGGGAAATCCAGATATGATACTTTTAGAGGAATCAAAGATAAAGTGTGGTTGAGACTGAACAATTGGAAGAATCATTTCCTGTCTCCTGCTAGGAAAGAAGTCCTCTTAAAGGCAGTGATTCAATCGATTCCTACTTACTGTATGAATGTGTTTGCACTCCCAAAAAAACTTTGTAAGGAGATAGCAAATGAGATGGGGAAATTCTAGTGGAGCTTTAAAGGAAATGACAAAAAGATAAGGTGGATGGGCTGGGACAAAATGGGAGCTTCAAAAAAATGTGGTGGTCTTGGATTTAGGGAACTTGAGAGTTTCAACAAAGCTCTTCTAGCAAAGCAGTGTTGGAGAGTTTTTAAAAATCCTGAATCTATTACAACCAGGGTCTTACCTGACAAGTATTTTAAATTTTCTGGTTTGTTGGAGGCAAAGCTAGGCAGCAAACCTTTATTAATTTGGAGGAGTTTGTGGGGAGCTATGAACTTGTTAAAAGAGGGGCTTGTGTGGAGGGTTGGTAATGGGGAGAGTATAAAAATATGGGGTGATAGGTGGATTCCTCAACTATCCTCTTATAAAATACAATCTCCCATCAAGTGCTTAAATGAAGTTGATAAGTTGGCAGTACTCATTGATGGAGTGGAAAGTGGAGTTGGTGAAAGAATTGTTCAATGAGGTTGAGGGCTAGGATTATATGTGGTTTACCTATCAATAAAGCTGGTAGGCCAGATAAACAAATCTGGGCACCTTCCAAGAGTGGGGTTTTCAATGTGAAATCTGCCTACCATTTGAAATGCAAAGGATGAAAAGGTTGCTAGGGAAGTCTTCGAGGGTTTTTCTTGATGATGAAGGATGGAATGGTATATGGAGATTAAAAGTCCCGAGGGTTACAAAGATCTTTATTTGGAAAGCCTTAAATAATTGCCTACCAACCAGAAGGAACTTGTTTAAAAGGAAAATACTTGAAAATCCTTGCTGCCCTATATGTAATTAGTATGAAGAAACTATTTTTCATGTTTTATGGAGTTGTGTTGTAGCAGTGGATGTTTGGGCAGAAAGCAGAAGTCCAGTTTAGAAATGGCCATCTGAAGAAGTGGATTTTGGGTTTGTATGGAGGAAAATGTCACAATCTTTGAGTATGGAAGAATTGGAATTGACTGCTATAGTCTTAAGGAATATTTGGTTAAGGAGAAACAGATTTATATTTGAATCATGCTTCAATAGTCCTGCTGGTATCTTTAAGCAAGCTGAAATGACAAGGACTGAGTACATGGTAGCAAATAGTGCAGAATTCTCTGGAAGAAATTTTGCATAAAGAAGGGAGGTGTGATGGAAAAAACCAAAGGAGGGGGTGACAAAAATAAATTGGGATGCTGCCTTTCTGAAGGGTAGCAAGAGGATGGGAATTAGGATTGTGTTTCGAGATCAAGAAGGGGATATTTTGTTATCTGCATGTATACCACAATCAAGTGTCATGACAGCAACTCAAGCAGAAGCTACTGCTTTATGGAAAGCTTTGAAGATGTGTGATGAGCTACAAATGGGTGAAGTTGAATTAGAAGGGGATGCTTTATGCATTGTTAAAGCTATAAACAATAGAGAAGAAAACTAGGAGTGGGGAGGTCAAACAATGGAAGATATACGGGGTTTGCTACACAACTGACCTCAATGGCGTGTTACTCATACATTTAGAGAGGCAAACAAAGCAGCTGATTTTTTAGTAAAGTTTTCATTAAATGTAAGTGAAGAGTTAATATGGATGGAAGATGGCCCTAAGGGTCTGTATAGTTTGATTCTACAAGACAAAAATTGTAACTGATTTTTATTAATGAAATTGGAGGTATGTTTTGATTCAAAATAATAATAATTCATTCACTTTAAACTATTAATTTTTTTTAAGAAAATAAAAAATTCTTTCTTTTTAATTATGAAATAAAATACACTCAGTGGGTCCATTAGATATGAAGATATTAATTTATTTTATCTTTATATTTAATAAACATGTAGATGATTGCGTATATTTTATATTAAATTTATTATTGTGAACAAAATATTGTCATTGTGATTCCCCAAAATTCTGCTTGGAATTTGATAGACTCTAAAGGGTGGTAGGTATATATGTTATGATGTTACGATGATAACGATGTTATGTTACTAATGTATTGAGAATAAGTCTACAGACAATATAGTTTCAATATAAGTTGTACTACGATCACCAACAAGTACTGACAATACATATGGAAAACTGTGATGATACCATACGTTATGATGTTAATGATAATGATAATGAAGTGTTATGTTTTTTAAAGCTGAATTGAAAAATGTTTTCTATAAGAAAATGTGCATAAAATTTTTTCTCAAAATTTTGAGGAATCTGGACGGCAGACAAATACTGATTTTCTGCATTACATGCATTTCATATTTATCATGCATAATTTATCTTTATGCATGTTGGTTGTTAACTTATTGAGATTTCAAGAAATCTCATTGTGGTAGTCCTACTACCATTTCCCTCCGAAAATGTAGAAGTTGTATCAAGACTAGATGAAGACAAATAGGATGGACCGATGGATCCGAGTGATTGAAGAGGAGCCAAACCTAGATCATAGATTAGACCTTATTTTGATGTTCATAGCTTTAACTCTATGTACTTTAGAGCGTATGAAAGAATTGATCTTACCATGGAGACTTGTTATCTTAAGTATATTGTATTAAGAATATGCTACCTTTAAGTTCAAACTTAGGATGGTTATTAATGCTATTGTGATGTTTTAGTTCATTTGGGCATGAGTTATATTTAGTCATCCTTATTCCGCTATGATTATTGCAAACTGCTAGTTATATTTTAGGATGTATTGTATATTAATTGTCATGAACAGGGGTGTTATTGCAAACTGCTAGTCTCCGTTCCATCCTAAGCGGAGGTTTGGGGGCGTCAAGGCTAAGATCTTGCCAAGTATCTAAATAAAACTTCTCTAACCTAATTTGGACATTCCACACTGATTCTGAAAACACTGCTCTAGGTGCTAACTTCGAGGTTGCTATTCACTCCAAAAAAATTGAAAAATAACTTTGCATTGTAAAATCCTAAGTATTAATACTATCATTAAAGTGTAAATCGTTTATCAAAATTCGACTCTGAAGTGCATTGAAATAATCAAAACGTATTTTAAATAGTTTTATTGCGCTAAAAAATAGTTTTATTGAGGAAAAACGTATTTTTGTAGTGCTTTGTAAAATACGTATTTTATAGTATTAAAAAATCAAAAATAGTATTTTACAGTATTAAACAATCAAAAATAGTATTTTACAGTGCAATAAAACTATTGCACTGTAAAATACATTTTGATTGTTTATAGTATTTTACAGTGCCTTGTGCAACAGTTATTTAAAATACTATTTTATAGTTTTATAGTTTTATTTTATAGTGCAATAGTTTTACAGTGCCTTGAAATAATCAAAACGTATTTTAAATAGTTTTATTGAGCAAGCTTTATTCTAGAAATCAAAAATAGTTTTATTGTGCTATAAAATCTTAAATATTTATATAAAACTAGTGGTGCAGACTGTTTCTCATTCTTACACTTCTTAGTATCTCAAATAAATAAAATCGCATTTCTAGCACCATGGTTAGTAGCGAAACTGACTACATTGATAGATTAAAACATGCGCGATTGAGTTGGTTCGTGAAAACTTTTGGGTTTTTACGAGGTTCCTCAAGCGTAAAGAAATTCCTCCGTTAAATTTCTGGGGGCTGTTACAATCATTATCATGTCCCTATAACTTAATAGAAAAATTTTAATCATCATCATTTTTCTCGTCATTCTTTCATCATCCATGATGTGACATTCCAATCATTTAATGCCATATTATGGGATGATAAGAGGATAATGAGAAAATTAATGAAGAGTATGATTACTCAACTTAAAAATATTGATCTTTTTCGAAGATGAGACTATTTGAGGAAAAGGATGATAATACTTGATGACAAATACCTGAATTATGCTTTGTTTTTCGCACACATGAAACTATTTATAGTAGTAAATATTCTTGTTAACACTATTTAGACCCATGTAAGTTCTTACTGAAAGTAATCAATGAATTTTTTGAAATTGTTTTATACAAACTTTTAAATGTTTGAATTTTTTATTAACTAAAATAACCGATTTATAATTTTCATGAATTACCTGATTCATTGAATCAACCTTTTCTCAATTCTAAATCAGATTCTAAATTTCTTTTTTAAAATAATATTCATTCATCATTTATGGATAGTATCATTACATTATTTTTCCAAAAGAATGCAAATTTTAATGAAATCAGGACACTCTTCTATCCATACTACCTCTCCTTCACAGGATAATGAATGTTTAGCAATTAGATGAGTTGCATTGTTACCTTCACGTGGAGTGAATATGACAAACCGTTGTTGTCTACCCTTTTATAACATTTGATGTCTTCAATAAGCTGGCCATGCTCGGACTAATTTTCCCTTGGGCAATTAACATCATCAATTACTAATTTTGCATCACCTTAAAAAACCACTACATGTAGACCAATTTTTGTACTCAAAACCATAGCTCTCCATAGGGCTTTTATTTCTGCTACATGTGGAGTTGGTACTGCTTCTTCATTTTGACAAAGAGGTTGCAATTACCTCTCCCTACTAATCCCTTACAATGACACCAACTCCCATCTAGAGTTGCATCCCAATTAACCTTACGGACATTTTCAATTGGCTTCTGCCACATAACAACTTTGTCTACCCTTCCAACTTTATTATTTTGCTTGATCAATATGTTCTATGCCTAATTAAACTCTTTTAACCCATTGTGTGCCTCAATATTAATTAATGATCTCGGGCTCTCAAACTTCTGTTCAAAGATATATTTGCTTCTTCTTTGCCAAATTCTTCTAAACTTTACAGCAGGCTCCTCCACTTCATGTTGTTTATGTCTGTTCACCAAGTTCTCCCATATGCTGAAAAACTTATCATCATTGCTACTCCATTTATGAACTGGACTTTGGGTTTCAGCGCACACAATAGTCGAAGCAACACAACTCCGTAGAGTATGGAAATTGGTTTCCTCCACTGTCTCATAAATAGGGACATTTAGCACTATATGTTATCTTTCTAATGAACAACTTCTTTTTAGATGTAAGAGCATGATTCACTACCTTCCAAATAAATACTTTGACCCCATTTGGCACAGTTAGATCCCATATTTTCTTCCACGCTATAGAGTCACCCTTACTACCAGATGATTCTCCTCTCTCTCTACTTCTACTTCTCTTGTCATCTTCCAAATTGTATGCACTCTTATTAATTAAGAAAAGAGCATTTTTTATAGGACTCCAAGTCAATTTATCATCCAATCCCAATCTACTAGAAGGCAAACTACAAATGATACCTACCTCTCTTTCATCAAATATTTCATTAATTAAATCCTTCTTCACTATCTACAAGCTCCTTCAATTTGGCTTCCTCGTTGAGAACTTTCATTGGAGATTGCACACTGAATGTACTTGGTATAGGCAACCACTTATCTCTCCAAATATTTATTTTGTTACTATTCCCTACTCTCCACCTTAATCCTTCCTTAAGTAAATTTCTAGAACTCCAAATTCTCCTCCCTATTTGTGATGGACATGCTCCTAGCTTTGCTTCCAGGATAGTCCCTCCTTTATAGTACTTTTCCTTCACAATTCTAGTTGCAAAAGAAGAATAATTTGTAAGAAGTCTCCAACATTGCTTAGCTAACACAGCTTGGTTAAAACAATATATATTCCTAAACCCTAGCCCTCATTCAGCTTTTAAATTGTCCATTTGATCCCACCTTTTTCATTGAATCTTTTTATCTTGTTTCATATGACCCCACCAAAATCTTGCCAATAGATAAGAGATTTCTTTACTTAATTAATTGCTTTGCAAACTTAAACACACTCATAGCATACATAGGTATAGCTTTTTTTTCTTCTTTTTTTTTTTCTTTTTTTATGAAGAGGACGGTATGCCAATTTTATTGATTGCCTTCACTTATGGCAGATGAATACCGTGGTAACAAGTAGGACACCTGTGGTTTACAAAACAACCATCCGATACATCAAAACCAGTAAAATAAAATCCCTATACATTAAACTAAACAAAAAAACCAATAAAAACCAATAAAACCAACAGACCAATCTAAACATGCCTATGTCCTTTTACTGAAACAGTTAAATTCTAATGCTTGGAAGACCAATCTTGTCTAAGCGCAACATGCCTTTTATTTTCTGTGAACGAGCCACCAATTTTTTCCACAATTGCGAATGATTATTTCACAAGGCATGAAATTTATCGTCCCCAAGTATAGTTCGAACGGAAAGCATGTTCCAAAACTTTTTTGAAACGAAATCATAATTTCGACCCAAAATCTTACATTTTGGGATGATTTTAATTTTGATTCAAAGATAAATCGTCCCAAAAGCTCAAAATTGTTGTAGTGATAATTTTTTTTTTTTTTTATCTTTTTACATATTTAAGATATTTTCATTATCTATATTATGTATAAGACTTATTTTATCAATTTTCTTATAATTTTCAATATATCGCATTAATACATAAAATTATAAGTACAAATAACATTTTTTCTTTAATTTTTCATTTTAACCTATTTAAGATATCTTCATTATGCTAAGACTTATTTTATCAATTTTCTTATAATCTTCCGTATATATAACTGACAACGCATATAATTATAAAATTATAAATACCTCATTTTCCTTTGATTATACTGTTTACTTGAATACTATTATAAAATTATAATAGTACTATAATCTTTGTTTTATACAAACTCTATTAAATAATATCATGCATGATTATCATTAAGATGAACATATACATATATATAAGAAATATATACGTACATATATATAATTTCAGAAAATCATGACACGACCGAGTACTCGATCCCATCTACGTTCTAAGGATTATATAAATATATATATATACTAGCGGTTGGGCAATGTGCGAGGCACATTTGCCCGGTTGAAAAATAACTTATTTTGTAAAATATAAATATGTTTTGGGTTAAAAAAAAACGTAATTATAAGTAAAATAAATAGTATATAGAGAATTTTTTATGAACTCAATTTCTGCATCTAACAAGTGAAAAGAGATGTGGAGAATTTTTGTGATAGTGATAGTACTTCACTGCATTAATCGAAGCAATCCAACAGAAGAAAAAAAAAAGAGAAGTGGTAAAATGAAGGGTTAGATTTAAATATTAAAAATTTTAATATACCAGCAGCAGCCTCATCCTTCAAAAAACAACACACGTAGATATCATATCCTTAGATATGATTTGGATCGATGTATTAATAGTAGTGACATGGTTTCTGAATACTAATATATAAAATTATTTGGATTAAGATGTTTTATTTGATTTTAGAACATGAGAGAAAAAAAGTTAAAATAAAAATATTATAAAAATTAAAATATTATTGGAATATAATTTTTTAATGTAGTTTTTGTTTTAAAATTTAAAAAATGTATATTTAAGAAAATTGTAATGATTAGATTAACAAATTAAAAAATATTTTATATTTAAATAATATTTTAAAAAAATATATAAAAGTATCTGAAAAGCTAAGAATCTATTAATCTCTTCCTCGAACTCAATAATTTTGTTTGGAAAGAGATAGATTGTCAATTCCCTCCTGACCCACGTTTGTGGTTACCCCAGAAAAGCAACTTTTTCATTCATTTTTGAACGGAAAATTATGTAGGTATATCCATATATGTCCACCGGTCAACAAAATATAGAAAATGACATATTATCATACATTAATAAATAAGTTAAAAATACTTATTTTTCCCTTTTGTTTTCCAGTACTTCACATCACAACTAATTAAATAATAATAGAGTAAATAAATATGATTTTTTGTGATATAAATAATTTTTCTAGCTGCTGATAATTTGTTTATGATTTTTTTGTATATATTATTTTTTTGTAGTGAATTTATAATGATTTTATTAAATTTTTTTTCTTCACGTTGTCTTTCTGGCTCGATTCATCCGCACGGGCCGTTCTTCTTCAGCCCAGCCCAGCGCCGCCATGCGTCGGCCAGCCTCACTGCCACCACCGGGGAGTCCCTCTCACACCGAAGACCGACCGAGGCACCATCGATGTCTACCACGCGCAGCCCTATCTCTCCCCCGCAGAAACCCATCCAAAATGGGTTTCTCCCATTTCTCTCAACCGGCGCCGCCATACGCGGCCACCTACCATCACGACCACCACAGGCGACTCCCCCTCACGTCGGCGACCAACCCAGCCACCACCGATGTTCTCCACGCGCAGCCATATCTGTCCCTTCGGAAACCCATCCGAAATGGGTTTCTCCCATTTCTCTCAACCAGCGCAGCCGTACGCGGCCACCCAGGCCACCGCACCTCCACCACTTCACACCGGCGACAATCTCTACCAGATCCAGCCACCACGATCCTCCCTTTCCCTCTCCGTCGCACACTGCAATTCATGCGATTGAGCCGTAGAAAGAAAAGAAACATGCGAGAGAGAGAAGAAGAAGATGCTGCTGGGTTAGATGTTTAACATTCAACTAAGAAGAAACGACGCCGGATTGAGTTAAACTGTTCATTACTGTTGATGTTATAGATACTTTTAAGATATAGACAGATATACACAAGCAGTGGTAGCACGTTTGCCACATCTGCCAAATTGAAGAAAAAAATAAAGTGTGATTTCAAATATTAAAATAATCTAATGCATAAGAATGAAATTACTATCTATTTATCTTCATTATTTATTATGAAATTTAAATTATATTAAAAATTCAAATTACTTAGATAGTTTTTTTCTCTTAAAAATGTTCAGTAAAACTTCATCATTTATTTAATTATGAAAAATTAATATTTTATAAATTAAAGTTGATTTTAAGTGTATGATATAATATTATTCTATTAAAAATGTTAAGTAAAACTTTATCTTTTATTTAATGATGAAAACTTAGTATTTTATGTTCATTATTTATTATGAAATTTAAATTATATTAAAATTTTAAATTAATTAGATATTTCTTTCTCTTAAAAATGTTCAGTAAAACTTTATCATTTATTTAATTATGAAAAATTAGTATTTTATAAATTAAAATTGATTTTAAGTGTATGATATAATATTTATATTTTAATTATCTATTTTATGTTAGTTTAAATTAATATTTAAATTTCTACCGTTAAATTAAATATAAAGATTTAAGATGAAGAGTTGTGATTTAAAACCCAAAGTTTACGTATGATATGTTATTTATATTTTACTTATTTAAATTTTAAATTAGTTTAAATCAGTGTTTTAATAAGAGAAATTATTTATATATAAATTTTAACAAGAGAAATTATTTATTATAGTGATAAATATTATAGTCTTATAATTATATCTCTAAATTTTAACAAGAGAAATTATTTATATAATTTTAAAGTGTGTAAAATATGCACAATATCTTTAAAAAAATTTGGTACATTTGAGATCCACTTTAAAAAATCTACTTTTTACATAATTGTAATAAATATTTTAATGATTTTATTTTTTTTATATATAATAATGATAAATATTATAGTAATTTTATTTTTTATTTATAAAAAATCATGTATAGTATGTGGTGTGTGGTGTAAAGAATAAGAAAATATGAGTAAAATAAAAAGATAAAAAGTTGTTTTTACATTGATCCATTACATTTAACGATATATGATTTTAACAACTCAAGTCAACCCACCTTTAAAATTATATTCTAAAATAACTAATTAATATTACAATTAAAATATCTTAGAAAAAACCTAAAGAGTTATTGTCTTACAGTTTACTTGGAACCAAAATATGTTATAATTTATGTTATACAAACAAGTTTAAGCTTTGTTCATAAGTTAATTTTAACAAAATATATTTTTACAATCTTATAATTGCATCTCTAAATTTTAACAAAAAAAATTATTTTTATAATTTTAAAGTGTAACTTCCGCACAATATCTTTAAAAAAATTTGGTATATTTGAGATCCATATTAAAGAATATATTTTTTACATAATAATGATAAATATTCTAGTGATTTTATTAATTTTTTTTTCTCCACTTTCTCTCTCGTAGTACTGTTTATTACTGTAGCACTTGAACAGTAAAGTTCCTTTCCGCATATCACCAAGCCGGATCCAAACAAGGAATAGGCATCCACGGTTTTATACTGTTCATTACTACTTAAACAGTAATTTATAGCCACTTTTAAGATAAGATAGGAGATATCCAAGAAAAACAGATCGGATTAGATCGATCAGGAATATATGCTTCCCAGATGTCGCCTAAGGCAGGTCGATTGCCCTCCATATTTTCACTGTTCTACGGTGGATCAACTTATTGGGAGGATCATACTTATGATCCCATGTATGTGCACCAGTTCAAACTTCAAATACAAAGGATTAGGACATGATAAATTAATTAATTAATTAGGGTATTATCATAGAATAACTGTAAATTAGGAAAGCTGGCCGAAGCCCGACAGTATATTCTTATATATACACGACATAACATATTAACCAAAAACCAAAAACCAAAAACAAAGCAATACACACACCCCAGCATATGCATGCACGTACGCATGCATCCCTTATTAAAGACGTGCTTTAGCCTGTCATTAAGCAATCTCCTACGAACCGGATCTGGACCTTAATTATGATACAGTCTAATCCTAAGTTACAAAGGAGCATTTCACACACACCTACACACGTAGGTACGTTTAGAAATGCGACAACTAGTAGTGCTGGTTATGCTGATCATAAGTAGTACGTTGCCCAGGAATCTTCTCTTTGATCTTTTCCATCATACCCTTCTTCTTTGCATGCTGATGATGCTGCGCCTGTTCCCCAGTACCGTAACCGCCGGCCGTCGTAGTATGCGTCGTAGTATGAGTCGTAGATGATGTATCATTTCGATGGTCCTTGTTTCCAACTCCAGGTATGTTCTCCGTTATCTTCTCCTTCAGCCCCTTGTTCCTTCTCCCGCCTTGCCCATCGTACTCAGTCTGTATTATATTAAATTAATTCACAGAAAAACATAAGACATATGGTAAAACAAAAGGCGAAAACAATATATAAAGTTCTAGAAGATAGGAAAGAAATGTATGTTTATCATTAGAACTGAGAGGATTACTTACGGAAAGGTCATGACGCTGCTGCTGCCCACCTTGGTGAGTAGCGCCGCTGTGGCGGATTGGATTGGCAGATGATGTATCATTTCGATGGTCCTTGTTTCCAACTCCAGGTATGTTCTCCATTATCTTCTCCTTCAGCCCCTTGTTCCTTCTCCCGCCTTGCCCATCGTACTCAGACTGTATTACATTAAATTAAGTCACAGAAAAACGTAGATATATGGGAAAACAATAGGTGAAAACAATATATAAGGTTTTAGAAGTTAGAAAAGAAAAGTAAGCTTATCATGTAGTACTGAGAGGAGTACTTACGGAAAGGTCATGACGCTGCTGCTGCCCACCTTGGTTGCCATACTCGTTCGTAGGAATCACGTTGCCGTATGCATCTGTGCTATGGGCTGCTCCGTATTTGTTTTGTAAATGTGCCATTTTCAAGGTTAACAAGCGGAAACAAAATCACAAGCAAAGGCTGAGAATTTTAACGAAAGAGTGTATAGAGGTAAAGCTTGCTAGCTGCGACTGTTCTTTGGACGGATATAGGATGGATTAAGAGTGAGTACCTTGGATTACTCTGGACTAGCTTATATATATCGGTAGAAGTGATTATGTATATGAGCATGCATGACGACAGAATTGTTACACGTGCCGCGTTTCAATTTGCTAAACGTGCCACGTTTTTACTCATGGCCACGTGGAAGTGATAGAAGCTGAAAAATATCCAAACATAATAGCAGCAGCACCAATAATATCTCTCCCAGCTCAGCAACTCACTGTCGTGGCACTCAAACCAGTCAACATCCATTGCAGAATATTTACAACTCAGCGGATGGCAAACAAACCCAAGATTAGTTATGCCCTCTTACGTAAATACACATTGTGATTTGTTTGTAGTGAGGATTCTTGTTGTAACTGCCTCTGACATAGACTAGCATGAGTGTGCATCATGCACAGCACGTATTCGATAATTTGCCCGAATGTTCTGGGCTCTTCTTATTGCCTATATAAACAACACTGTATTGTTTTAGTGTTATATAATGAAAACATTAATTCTTGAGCCTGTTATCTAGCATGGTATCAAGAGCCACTACAAAGACAAACGTCTGCTCCCATGGCTGAAGCATCACCGCCACCCACTTCTTCTTCTTCCCTTCCACACCTCTCCCATTTAGTTACCGTCAAACTCACTCATGAGAACTACCTTCTTTGGCGCACACAAATGGTTCCCTATCTTCGGGGTCAAGACCTTTTTCATTTTGTTGATGGTTCAAGTAAACCACCTTCTCGTTTTCTTTCGGATAAAATCACCATTAATCCAACCTTTCTTGCTTGGACCAAAACTGATCAGATGATCCTTAGTGCCATTATATCTACTCTGTCCGATAACCTCATTGCTCAAATGGTTGGGCATTCTACCTCTCAAGCGGCCTGGTCAGCCATTGAAAAACTTTTTTCATCTCAATCTCATGCGCGAGTGACTCAACTCCGTTATCAGCTAGCCACCATTTCAAAAGGAGCCAGCTCTGTTTCTGATTATTTTCGGAAACTTAAACACCTTTCAGACACTATGTGTGCTGCCGGCACCCCTCTTTCTTCTGATGAATTTACCTCTTACCTTCTTGCTGGCTTAAACAGCGATTATGATGCTCTTGTTATGTCCATAACAGCCCGACTTGAACCAATGGCTCCTGAGGAATTATACAGTTTACTTCTCACCTATGAAAGTCGTCTGGCCCATTCCACCCACCTACCTGCGTCCACCATTCTCTCTGCCAATTACACCTCTGGCCCTCCCAATCACACAAATCGTGGACGAGGAAATTACCGAGGTCATAACCGTGCTCCTTTTCGCGGTCGTGGTCGAGGTCGTCACTCCTCCTCTCAAACCTCTGCAAATACCTTCGCACCTTCACCTCTCCCTCACGGCAAACCCATCTGTCAAGTCTGTGGCAAAGTTGGTCACAGTGCCATAAAATGTTACTTTCGCTTTGATCATGCCTATCAAAGTGAACCTCCGCGAAATCTCACCGCCAACTACAGCAGCTCAAGTGCTTCGCCTGATTCATCGTGGTATCCCGACACGGCTGCAACCAACCATATTACCTCAGATATGTCCAACCTCAACCTCACTTCAGGACCTTATAGTGGTAATGAGCAAATTCGGATTGGTGATGGCACCGAGCTACCTATTGCCAACATTGGTGACTCTAAAATCTCTACTCCCTCTCATTCTTTTCTTCTTAAAAATCTGTTACATGTCCCTGCCATTACAAAAAATTTAGTTTCTGTACAGCGTTTCTGTCATGATAATTCGGTTGTGTTTGAATTTCATAGTTCTCATTTTCTTGTGAAGGATTCAACGACGGGAACCCCTCTCCTTCGTGGTCCCATGCGTAATGGCCTCTACTCCTTCTCCAACATCATTCCATCTGCAACTTCGGCACAGGCCCTTATTGGTGAGCGCACCACTCCTTCTCAGTGGCACTCGCGATTGGGTCATCCGTCACTCCAACTTGTCTCTCGAATTATCTCCAAATACAATCTTCCAGCTTCCTCTCCATCTACGTCTACTTCTTGTTCAGCTTGTCGTGCTGCCAAAAGTCACCAGTTGCCGTTTAAATCATCTCATCAGCACTCTTCCAGACCATTGCAATTAATTTACACAGATGTATGGGGCCCTGCCCCTGTCCTTTCTCGTGAAGGATTCAAATACTATGTGTCCTTTTTAGATGATTTTACTCGGTATACATGGTGGTATCCGCTTGTGCAAAAGTCTGATGTTATGTCTATCTTTTTAAAATTTCAAGTTCATGTTGAACGGTTTTTCAATTCAAAAATATTGTCTCTCCAAAGTGATTGGGGTGGTGAATATCGTTCTTTTAAAAATTATCTTACTTCTCAAGGCATCTTACATCGCATCTCTTGTCCTCATACTCACCAACAAAATGGTGCAATAGAACGAAAACATCGACACATCGTCGAAACGGGCCTTGCTCTTATGGCCCATGCATCCTTACCTCAACTTTATTGGGCCGATGCCTTCCATACGGCAATTTTCCTTATCAATCGCTTGCCTTCTCCTGCCTTACACCATTGTTCTCCATATGAAAAATTATTTCACAAACCACCTGATTATTCTTTTCTTAAAATTTTTGGCACTGCTTGTTGGCCCCATCTCAGGCCTTACAATCGCCATAAATTAGATCTCCGTTCAACACAATGTCTTTTTCTTGGTTACAGTGATTCCCATAAAGGATATCGCTGCCTTCATCTCCCTACTGACCGATTATACATTTCTCGGGACGTAGTGTTTGATGAACAACTTTTTCCTTTATCCTCTCCAAACCAGCCCACGTCCCTGACTTCCTCCCTTCCTTCAATTTTAGGCCCTCATCCTTTTATTTCCCAGCCTGCCCAAACCGCAACCTCCTCTTCACTCAATAGTCCAACTCCTTCAATTCGGCCCATTAGTCCCTCATCCGAATCTCTATCTCGGCCCATCAGTCCCATTTCCTCCTCTCGGCTCAATCCCGTATCCCCTTCCATTAATCCAACTCTAACTTCCAGCCCATATATCCCTTCAGAAAACACTCTGCCTCCCGAAAATCCCTCTCTTCCGCCTGCATCTTCCTCTCCAGCTCAGCTTCCTTCATCCTCTATCTCCTCCATTGTTACTCGGTCTCAAACCAATTCTCTCAAACCCAGAGTTTACACTGATGGCACGGTTCTTTGGCCACCACCGAAAAGTTTTTTGACCATTACCTCCTCCGTTCCTGAAGATCCTCTATGCTACACTGAAGCTGTCAAGCACCATGAATGGCGCACTGCCATGTCCACTGAGTTCCAGGCCCTTCTTCAAAATAATACTTGGAGTCTTGTACCAGCTTCTGAAAATACTAACGTTGTTGGTTGTAGATGGGTTTTCAGGACTAAGCGTTTATCTGATGGCACTGTGGATCGCCGAAAAGCCCGCTTGGTAGCTAAAGGCTACCATCAACAAGCTGGAGTGGATTTTTTCGAGACTTTCAGTCCAGTGGTTAAACCCACTACGATCCGCACCATACTGTCCATAGCTGTTACTGAGCACTGGTCTATTCGGCAGCTTGATATTAGCAATGCCTTCCTCCACGGGGAGCTCCATGAACAGGTTTATATGTCTCAACCAATTGGTTTTGTTAATCCCAATTTTCCTCATCATATATGCAAATTGAACA
This sequence comes from Juglans regia, assembly GCF_001411555.2. Taxonomy (NCBI): domain Eukaryota; kingdom Viridiplantae; phylum Streptophyta; class Magnoliopsida; order Fagales; family Juglandaceae; genus Juglans; species Juglans regia. The sequence continues at coordinate 25,330,455 of NC_049908.1, forward strand.
AAGCTATATATGGTCTAAAACAAGCCCCACGGGCTTGGTTTTCCAAGTTGAGCAATCGGCTGTTGGAGCTTGGTTTTACAGCCTCTGTTTCGGACTCTTCCCTGTTCATTTATCATCATGCCTCTGTCACTTTATTTTTTCTAGTATATGTGGATGATATCATCCTCACTGGCTCAGACCCTGAGGCAATTCGAAGTGTGCTCCATGCTCTCAGTTCTTCCTTCCCTGTTAAGGATCTTGGACCACTTCGTTTCTTCCTTGGACTGGAAATTCAATCACTTGGGACGGGACTTCATTTATCTCAGACCAAGTATATTTGTGACTTATTGAAGAAAACAAATATGGATCTTGCTAAGCCAGTGACGTCTCCTATGTCTGCCTCGGCTCCATTGACTCTTGCTGATGCTCCAACCTTTGAAGATCCCAAACTTTATCGCAGCACGGTCGGCAGTCTCCAGTACTTGTCCCTAACACGTCCTGATGTTGCCTATGCCGTCAACAAAGTGTGCCAATTTATGCACACTCCGAAGGTTCCCCACTGGCAGGCTGTCAAGCGAATATTGAGGTACCTTAAACACACTGCTCACCTTGGCTTGCATATCAAACCTTTTTCTGAGTACACTCTGCAAGCCTTCACGGACGCCGACTGGGCAGGATGCCCTGATGATCGGCGCTCCACAGGGGGTTTTTGCATCTTTCTCGGTTCTAATCTTGTCTCATGGGGATCCAAGAAACAAAGTACCATCGCACGCTCTAGCACCGAAGCAGAATACCGAGCATTGGCTAACACCACTGCCGAGCTTCTCTGGTTTCAATCCTTACTCAAAGAGCTTGGTGTTTTCCTTCCTAAGCCTCCCACTCTTTGGTGTGATAACCTGGGAGCTACGTACCTTTCAGTAAACCCTGTCATGCACTCCCGTACCAAGCACATAGAGATAGACTTTCATTTTGTCCGAAATCAAGTTGCCTCCAAAACTCTCCATGTTGCTTTTATCTCCTCCAAAGATCAGGTTGCGGATGTCTTCACAAAACCATTGGTCTCCAACAGGTTTCAGCTTCTACGGTCGAGTCTCACCCTGGTACCCATGCTGGACTCGCGGGAGGCTAATAGCAGCAGCACCAATAATATCTCTCCCAGCTCAGCAACTCACTGTCGTGGCACTCAAACCAGTCAACATCCATTGCAGAATATTTACAACTCAGCGGATGGCAAACAAACCCAAGATTAGTTATGCCCTCTTACGTAAATACACATTGTGATTTGTTTGTAGTGAGGATTCTTGTTGTAACTGCCTCTGACATAGACTAGCATGAGTGTGCATCATGCACAGCACGTATTCGATAATTTGCCCGAATGTTCTGGGCTCTTCTTATTGCCTATATAAACAACACTGTATTGTTTTAGTGTTATATAATGAAAACATTAATTCTTGAGCCTGTTATCTAGCAAAACACGTCGGTTTGAGACGAAGTTTCGTCGCCGACAACGAGTAATGAGTAGACGTTTATTATGTTCGAACACGTCTACTAATAAACTGAGAATAAACTGAGAAGAAGTTTCGGTTTGAGATGAAGTTTCGTCGCCGAACACGTCGATCTACTAAAACCGAACACGTCTACTGATAATTATATAACCTAAGACGTTTATTATGTCCGAACACGTCTACTCATTGTCGGCGAGGAAACTTATCTCAAACCGACGTTTTCGAACACTTTTCAGCTTCTGTCGTCGTGCATGTTCGTATACATATGCAGGTCTACCGATATATATAATTTAGATTTCCTCTTTAATGTCCGGTTGCCGACACTTCTGGGATGCTGCTTCATGAATAATCCAATAGTCATTAAATTTCATATTATTAAAAAAAAATCTTTTATTCAACTACTGGTTTACAAATTACAGGGCAGGGTTACATTAGTGCCGCGTAGGGACACTACAAGAAAACTGCTTATTTGTGACCATTTACTTCTAGTGAAATGATTATTTACAGTCAAAATGAGTCTATTTTGATCACAAATAACCTTTTCGCTACAATTAAATGGCCACAAAAACCTATTTTTCTTATAGTGGGATTGGTACTTTGAAGATTGGCTCCTTGAAAAAAAGGGAGCACCTTGCATTCTTTAATTAATAATATCTTTCGGCTAACCTAGGCTTAGATTTTTTCTCAAACCTTTTAAATCATCTCATATCGACTCATCTTAACATTTAAATATATATTATTTAAATATAAATATTTTTCTATTTCAAATTTTTTAATTTAAAAATTTTTCATTTAATCATGATTACTTAATCATTTCAACTTTTCAAATTTTTAAATAAAACACAAAAAATAATTTAACTTTTTCAAATCTTAAAATAGAAAAAAAAAAAGAAATTGTTAAAAAAATATATTTTAACTCTCTTTTAATTTTATAATTATTTTATTCAACTTTTCTCATCTCATTTCTCAAAATCTCATAAAAATCTTAACTCAAACTATTTTACTATTATTCACAAATAAATTATTACTATTTATAAATTTCTCATCTCATCTATGTAACAAATGAGTCCTTAATATTTCTCAAGAACTATTAATTTTTAGAACACATTCTATGTATTTATAATTCTCACTTTAAACTGTTAAATTTTTTTTTAAGAAAATAAAATTTCTTATTTTATTATGAAATAAAATACACTCGGTGGGTCCATTAGATATGAAAATATTAATTTATTTTATCTTTATATTTAATAAACATGTAGATGATTGCGTATATTTTATATTAAATTTATTATTTTGAACAAAATATTATCACTATGATGCCTCCAAATTCCACTTAGAATTTGACAAATACTGAAGCGTTGGGACATACAACACAAAGTTACATGCCCCCGTTCATGACAATTAAAGATCCAATGCACCTAATATGCATCTAAATATTATGCAATATTCGTTGAGGATAATTATTTTTCTTTTTGAGCAATACATAAAGTACCAAAATGCTATATCGCAAAACATTAAAACATATTTCATAAACTGAACATAATAGACGTTTAGGTTACATCATAAGTCTAAAAGATCTGGAACCATAAGAGTACTGGAGACAAAGTTTCCTAGGTATATGTAAAACTAAAGTAACTACTAGGCTAATCTATCGAGTAGCTCACGCAAGGACGTCAAGGAAATCATAATATTATCTATAAAATGGAGCATCGAAGAGATGAGCTCTGCATCATGCCATCGTTGTCTTGTTAATGGCCCTCATTCAATCATCTGCCGCCTCTCTTGGTCCTGCAGAGGAAAATAGTAATTTGAACTACCACGGTGAGATTTGAGTACAAATCTCAACAAGTTAATAAAGAACTTAATTGACAGTTTAGAGATGCATGCATGACAGTAAAAGCATGAATGCATAACATGATCATAAATAAGCTTGACATGACTTGATAAATAACCTGACATGACTTGAACTGAAATGGAAATGAACTTGGACATGGGTTGAACTGAACTTGAACTTGAACTTGAACTTGAGACTGAATATGAACTTGAACTGAAACTGTACTTGAACTTGAACTAAATGTGAAATAAACATGACGTGAAATTGAGCTTGAAACTGAACATGAACCTTGACATGAACTGAACATGAACTTAACATGAAATTGAGCATGAACTTGAAGGTGAAATAACATCATGAATCGAACTGTATTATTGTCTCATAGAGTTACCACAGTGTCCTTGTCTCATGGGGTTACCATAATGATACTCTTGTCTCATGAGATTTCTATTATAGTGTAGTCTTGTCTCATGGAGTTGCCTTAATGTTTCAAAATAATAATGACTTGAACAATAACTTGACTGTACAAGGACGTAACATGACAAGACTTGGAAAACACTGTTTTGGAGACATACTTCGAACGCAAGACATAATGTGACGTGAAATAGAATGATAGATGACATGACGTAACGTAATGTAACATGACAATTACGTGAGATGAATGACATGTCACAACATAAAATAGAAAAACACTTTGTAACGTGACATAACATGAAACAGACAAACGCTTCATAAGATGACATAACATCACAAACATTTCGTGACATGGTATAACATGAAACAGACAAAGGTTTCGTGACATGACATAATGTGAAATAGATAAATCTTTTGTGACAGAATATAATGTGTAACAGATAAATATTACATAATAGAATATATTGTGTAACAAACATACATGTAATGACATGTCATACCATGACATATATAATAACGTAAGAACATAGACAATCGTTCCCCTACCAACACACATACACAGGAATCTGACGGTAAGTTAGAAGCTAACTTATAATGATCGTTGCGTAATGAATAAAAATGTGTGAAATACGAGAAACTGTAAGTAGATATTTTTAAACGTCATAAACTCATCACTAACAGTTTTGAAACATAAAAATACTATCTTCGAATAAATTACCATTTTAACCCTCCACTTGTGGAAAAATTATCATTTTACCCTTAATTTAAGAATTTCACATCATAACTCCAAAACTCACCAAAATTTATATTCCTCGTACAAATCTTATCTAAAAATCAAATATCTAATTTGAAAAAAAATTAAAACACATCACAACTAGAAACTTCATTTCTCATGTTTAAACCGAGATATTGCAACATATAAAATCATATCCTATGATCAAATAGCTTACTAAGAAAACCAACAAAACTCACCTCACAAAATCACAAAACTTTTTAATACAAAACTTCAAGTTTTTAAGCCTTAAGCACAACCCTTGATTTTCAAGGTTTTATCTCATTTCAAAACAACTTCAAAAACTCCAAAAGTTCAATAACATACTTCCAATATGTTCATAGCATACTCTTAAGAACTAACATGCTTTGAATCATCAAGCAAAAACCACAAAGATAACTAAATTCTATCTTGAAGAATTCGGCCTTAACACTTTCAACTAAAACGATTCCTATAAGATTTGGTTTTATAGGAATCGGCTTTGATCAAACCCTTTGACCTGAAACATAGCATGACATAAATCACAAATCAACAACATAATATGGTTAAACATCATGTAGTGGAATAGGTCCAAGCATTAAACTCTAGATCACATGGCCAAAATTAAGTAAAAACATCAATCTACCCGAAAGCCTCAAATACATGGCTTAATTGAACCTCATCATGCATAAAAAATTATATCTTTAAAACAACTATCAAAAATCCTGAAAATACATCCTAACATGTAAATCAAAGTCTTAGGATCATCATATAAAAATATAAAAGTCATTGGAGGATGCTTTCTCATAAAAAGATTCAAGCTTACACAAAACATAATCAGTTTTCAACCTTCCCGTTTTCAACTTTTTGGGTCTAAGTAAAAATTCATCAAAAGCTTATAACATGCAACTAATCTTCATCAATATTATAAATTAGCATGTTAACTATACTCCATAAAAAAGATCAGACCAATATATTGCCAATAACTTAGTCAAAATCATCAAAATATCACACACTGTCTAGTTTATAGCCCAGAATGACCTCTTCATGCATAAACCAACATTGGATTCATTAAATGACCATGAAAATTGATATAAACATACCAAAAGAAAATATACTCGAAGATGAACAACTTTTATGAAGGATACTTCGTGAGAAAATACCTACAATTATTTCAAACAAGTTGAGCAATGTATGCCAGAAAATCTGCCCGAAAGCTTCTCTGGTTTTCGCTCCAAGAAAAAAGTTGGAAAGTGACCAAATGAAAGGGGAAAGAATGTGGAAGATTCTTACACATTTGGAGGGTGATATGAGGGGTGTGAATGACACTTAGAGTGATGGTTGTATCAGCCAAAACAAGGGGCGAAACCATGGGCAATAGTGAATGGTTCTCAGCCAAGGAAGCTTCCTTGTGCAAGGTGGTGTTGACGTGGATTTTGGCCTTCCCATCATACACTTTTTGGGGCTGCTTTGGGTAGTGTTTGGACTATCATGGTAGGCGAAAACTTCCACCACAAGCCTTGCTTGGGTGGCTCGATTTCATGGTTCTTAATGGGTCTTAACCAAATGGGTTTCCATTTAGGGTTTCAATGGGGTTTGGGTTTCTATCAAGCCCAAATCCAATTTTCATTTGTCCAATAAAATTTCCAAGGTTTAAAAGAATAAATAATGATGTCATAAAATGAATTTGAGTGGTTAATATTATATGAAAGTGATTTAATCAAGTGATTAAACACTAAGCTAAAATCAGGTTCAATTAGGGTTTGGAGGCAAACTTTGGAGTTTGGGGAAACCATTTGGGGTTTCAATTTCAACTAAATTTTTGGAGCTTCAATTGGATTTCAAGTGTTTAGGGTTGAAACCCTCTTTAGTTTGGCACAAATTAGGTAGTTGGATGAAATAGTGTTTGGCTTAGGTGGCCTGATCATAAACCTTGATTTCCATCATATTTCCATCTCATGGTTCCTCTTAGTGTCAAGTATCCAATACTATTCACCATATGTGGTTATGTAACACCCCACTTGAAAGGTCCATTAAGACTTGATCTTATCTTCCTTAATTAATCCTAGTTAGTGTAAGATGATGATTATATTTTTGGAAAACTTTTAGGGATTTTTTTTAAAAAAAAAAACTTAAGAATCACACTTTGGGTTTAGCTAGAATTATTGGAAGATTTCTAATATTTTACTTTTAGAATAACTACCAAGAAGCCAATAGTGGAATAACACTTGGCAGTGGGTTAAACATAAAGGGCTAAGTATGGTTGGATTTAGGGGCAAGTCCAAGAGTATTTCATTAAGGGCCTCAATCACTAAGGATGTGATGGGCTAGGAATAGGATTTAGGCCCCTTTTGAATAACCTTAGAAATTAGGCCCAAATGGCAGGCTTGAAACTTTTGGGCCTAACTTGGTGAGAGTGAAGGCATTTGACCCAACCTTAGAAAGACAAGTTATTTGAACCCAAACTTGGTAGGCCTTTTGAGGCCTTAGATGAGCTCTCAACTTTCGACATAAGATCCATTCAATAACCCACACTAAAGCCCACATCCAAGATTTACACAAACGGCCCAACAAGCTCAACCCACAAGGCCCAACAAGCCTTGTCTTTCATTTTTATCCTTCTAATTGAAGCCCACATACACTATACATTGGTTTCCCTCAAGCCCAAGATGTGCCATACGCCCCTAGGGATCCCACCTAACCATGGTTAAACTTCTAACTTGAGTTAAGAAGCACTAATCATTTCACACATGATTAGTAACCTCTAAACCATGTTTTAGCTTAATTTTTCTTTAATTTGTTTTGCACATTTTTTTTTAATTTGAAATTTTTGGTTTTTATTAATGATTTCAACTTTCCTTAGACTGATTTAGAATTTTAAACTTGACCCAACACATGTCAATAGAAGCAAGGCCGTGTCAATGCCCAAATCACCACCAATCGGCACCTAGGTGCACTTTCATGTGCATTGCACCAAATCAGCCTCTAACCCACGCCTTCTCCACCATTTGCTCAAGAAAAATTTATACATTCACAGTTTTAGCAATGGACGAAATGGCATCAAGAAACCAAGCTTAAAACCCAACCAATTCCTCAAGAAACTTAGTTGAAACCAAACTGAGTGACCTTGAGATTTTCTTGAATTTTCTACTCTTTGTTGAACCACTCCATACGCCACCACCCCTTCTCTACAATCCCCTAGAAGTCCCTCAAATAATCATAAGATTTTGACCAACTTTCCCCCAAACAATTGCTAAGACCGATTGACAATGGCACATTGAACCACTCGTTAACCACCTCACTTCATTCCCTTCCATGACCTACACACACATCATCACTTGGCAACCAATACCTCCACCTTCCACCACCTGAAAAGGTCATTGAGAAGTGTCATGATACTGACACAACACATCCATGGAAAAGGACAAGAAGATGAGGCAAGCAAGTGATGAAAGATAGACAGTTTTAAAGACCCTACCTAAGGGCAATCTAACATGACCTCACTTGCATTTTTGCATTTTTACTTTTAAATTTGTGCACCATGGAAGCTCCTACACCTACATAACACAAGGCAGCACCTGAAATATAGAAATGATGAAGTGTTTGAACACTATTCACCTACACAAGTGATGACACAAGCTGAAACTTGCATCACCACACTCCACCGCCCACATCAACCAATCCCAAGCCCCTTCTTCATCCAAAGCAAATGTCCCCCACCCTTCTTGAAGTCTATAAATACTTCCCTCACCTCCTCATTTCCCCACACCATTCCTCTAAGTCTTCTCTTGAGTCTTGAGAGCATTTCTCCCCTTAGTGTGCAAATAGAGTAAAACCGAGCGAGTTTGTGAGAGTTCTTGGGAGAGGTTATGTTGGGAGCTCAAAGGGCCACGAATTTTGTAAGTAACCTTATTCTAATTTTTTTTAGTATTAGTATAGCATGGTGGGCATGAATTTATGCCATGGGAATGAATTTTAATTAAGTTTAGTTGAGGTTTACCATGCTAAGTTCAAAACCGGGTTAAATGGGAAGTATGGAATGCATAAATTATTTTGGGTTGAATTTTTAGCTATGGCATGTCTTAATATAATTTTATATGATTCACTAATTTCTTAGAATAAATTTTTAAGGTTTAAATTTAAGGTTAAAAGCATGCCATGACAGGTTTTAAATTCATATTTTGTGTTGATCATCACCCATGTTTCAGTTTTGCTTAATTTAAGTTTAATTCATAAAGTTTTGATTAATTTTCTTAGGCTTGAATAATGAGCAATTAGAAAAGCTTGTGATTGGTATAAGAATGAAAATGCATGATTTAATTAGGATCTAAATATTTCATTGGTAAAGAAAAGCTAGAAGCATCATGCATATGCTTAATGGATGCTTTAGTGGTAATTTGGCCTTAATCCCTACTTAAGTGTTGGGATGAACTCTTGGGACTTAAGCCTAAGTTTTTAATTTATCCCCAAGGTTATAATTATAGTTGGAACTTAATGAATTTGAGTACACATGCATCCATAGAAGTTTTATAAATGAAATCACATATAGGCCTTAAAAGGATGCATGCCACGGGTTGGGTAAGTTTGACATAGTTGTGCTTTAAATCTTGCAATTCTAAGGGTATAGATGATTTTAGAATATAGAAAATATGAGATTTGTGAAATCTAGTGAATTTTAGGGCTCATTTGCAAATAGTAAAAATGTAGGATCTTAGTTACAATTTTGGAAAGTTTAGGGACAGTTTTGAAAATACCAATTCTTGAACCCTTTTAAATATGAACGTCTTCTTTAGAAGTTTAAATCCTAACTTTGAATAACTTTGTTTATAACCGCATCAATTCTCTAACTCGGAAAGTTTGTAAATTTGCTTATAACTTACACTTTAATAATTTATTTATGATTTATTGATAAATGACACATTCATGATATAAATGTCATTTGAGCATGAAATATCATATTATATGATACATTGAGTACATGACCACTTGCTTACATAATATGTGCAATTTTCATCGTTTAAGCATGTTATACACAATTTATCATTTTCGCTTGAAACATAATTATAAACGCATGTCATGAAACATATTTTCAAGCATAGCGTGAAAACTTATTTTTGTCACGACCCCAAAGACTAAAATGAGAAATTATTCTAGTGGAACTCTTAAGTCCACTATAGAGAGAGTAAAAATAGAGTGGTAACTCTTAAGTTGACGAAAAACATTCAACGTGTTTTGAATGGATTCTTTTTAAAGAATACTGGAGCGAAATCAAATTTTATAGCACTTAAGGGTGGTAGGTGTATATGTTATGATGTTATGATGATGATAATGTTATGTTACCAATGCATTGAGAATGAGTATGCAGCAACATAGTTTCAATTTGAGTTGTACTACGGTCATCAGCAAGTACTTACAGTGCATATGGGGAACTATGACGATACCATACGTTATGATGTTAATGTTAATGATGGCTTAATGATGATGAAATATTATGTTTTTTAAAGTTGAATTGAAAAATGTTCTCTGTAAGAAAAAGTGCATCAAAGTTTTTCTGAAAATGTTGAGAAATCTGGATGGAAGACAAATATTGATTTTTCTGCATTACATGCATTTCATATTTATCATGCATAATTTACCTTTATGCATGTTAGTTGTTAACTTATTGATATTTCAAAGAATCTCACTATGGTAGTCCCACTATCATTTCCCCCCGGAAATATCAAAATTTTATCAGGACCAGATGAAGACAGACAGGATGGATCGATGGATCCGACTGATTGAAGATGAGCCAAACCTCGATCGAAGATTAGACCTTCTTTTGATGTTCATAGCTTTAACTCTACGTACGTTAGAGCGTATGAAAGAGTTGATCTAACCATGGAGACTTGTTATCTTAAGTATATTGTATTAAGGATATGCTACCTTTAAGTTCGAACTTATGATGATTATTCATACTATTGTGATGTTTTTTAGTTCATTATGGCATGATTTATATTTAGTCACCCTTACTCCACTGCAATTATTTCAAACTGCTAGTTGCATTCTATGATGTATTGCATATTAATTGTCATGAACAAATGTATGTAATCTTATATTGCATGTCCCAACACTCTAAGTCTCTATTAAATCCCAAGCATAGGTTTGGGGGCATCACAAGCTAAAATCTTACCAAGTATCCAAATAAAACTTTTCAAACCTAATTTGGACATTCCACACTGTGATTTTGAAAACATTGCTTTAGGTGCTAACATTATGGTTACTATTCACTCCAAAAAAAGTGAAAAATAACTTTGCGCTGTGAAATCCGAAGTATTAATGCTATTATCAGAGTGCAAATCGTTTATCGAAATTCAACTCTAAAGTTCCTTGAAATAATCAAAATACATTTTCGAACAAGTGTTATTCCAGAAATCAAAACTTGTTTTATTGCACCATAAAATCCTAAATATTCATACAAAACTAGTGGCATAGATTGTTTCTCATTCTCACGCTTCTAGGTACCCCAAATAAATAAAATCGCATTTCTGACACCATAGTGAGTAGCGAAAGACTACACTAACAGATTAAAACCTACGCAATTGGATCGGTTAGTGAAAACTTTCAGATTTTTACGAGGTTCCTCAAGCCCAAAGAAATTCCTCTTTTAAATTTCTGGCGGACTGTTACAATCATTATCATGTCCCTATAACTTAATAGAAATATTTTACTCATCATTTTTTTTCTCATCATCCTCTCATTATCAATGATGTGACGTTAAATGATAGGTTCACAAGTAAAACATAATAAATAGTCTTTAAACATCTAATGACACATCATATGATGATGAGAGGATAATGAAAAAATGGATGATAAATATCATTATTCAACTTAATAATATTGATATTTTTTATAGATGAGACTATTTGAGAAAAAAGATGATAATACTTGATGACAAATACGTGAATTATGCTTTGTTTTTCGCATACATGAACCTATTTATACTCGTAAATATTCTTGTTAACACTATTTAGACCCATGTGAGATTCTTACTGAAAGTAATCAAAGAATTATTTGAAACTGTTTTATACATAATTTTAAATGTTTGAATGCTTTATTAACTAAAATAACCGATTTATAATTTTCATGAATTACCTGATTCATTGAATCGGCCTTTTCTCAATTCTGAATGAGATTCTAAATTTCTTTTTTAAAATAATATTCATTCATCAATTATGGATAGTATAAGTACATTATTTCTCCAAAAGAATACAATTTTTAATGAAATCTGGACACTTCTATCCATACTACCTCCCCGTCACAGGATAATGCTTGTTTAGCAATTAAATGAGTTGCATTGTTTCCATCACGTGGAGTGAATCTGACAAACCATTGTTGTCTGCCCTTTTATAACATTTGATGTCTTCAATAAGCTGGCCATGCTTGGACCAATTTTCCCCTGGGCTATTGACATCATGAATTACTAATTTTGCATCACCTTAAAAAACCATTACATGCACACCAATTTTTGTACTCAAAACCAAAGCTCTCCATAGGGCTTTTATTTATGCTACATGTGGAGTTGGTACGGGTTCTTCATTTCAACAAAGAGGTTGCAATTACCTCTCCATACTGATCCCTTATAATGACACCAACTCCCATCTAGAGCTACATCCCAATTAACCTTACAGACATTTTCAATAGGCTTCTGCCACTTAACAGCTTTGTCTACCATTCCAGCTTTATTATTTTGCTTGATCAATATGTTTTAACTCATTGTGTGCCTTAATAATTAATGATCTCGGGCTCTGAAACTTCTGTTCAAAGATATATTTGCTCCTTCTATGCCAAATTCTTCTAAACATTACAGCAGTCTCCTCAATTTCATGTTGTTTCAATCTGTTCACCAAGTTCTAGCTCCCAAATGCTTAAAACATTATCCTCATTGTTACTCCATTTATGAACTAGACTTTGGGTTTCAGCCCACACATCAGTGGAAGCAACACAACTCCGTAGAGTATGGCAATTGGTTTCCTTCATTGTCTCATAAATAGGACAATTAGCACTATCTGTTATCTTTCTGATGAACAACTTATTTTTGGATGGAAAAGCATCATTCAATGCCTTCCAAACAAATACTTAGACCCCATTTGGAAAATTTAGATCCCATATTTTCTTCCACGCTATAGAGTCACCCTTACTACCTGGTGATTCTCCTTTCTCTCTGCTACTACTTCTCTTGTCAACTTCCAAATGTTATGCACTCTTAATTGAGAAAATACCATCTTTTGTAGGACCCCAAATCAATTTACTATCCAATCCCAATCTACTGGAAGGCAAACTACAAATGATACATGCCACTCTTTCATCAAATATTTCATTAATTAAATCCTTCTCCTAGCATCCTTCTTCACTATCTATAAACTCCTTCGATTTGGCTTCCTTGCTGAGAACTTTTATTGGAGATTGCACACTGAATGTACTTGGTATAGGCAACCACTTATCTTTCCTAGTATTTATTTTGTTACTATTCCTTACTCTCCACCTTAATCCTTCCTTAAGTAAATTTCTAGAGCCCCAAATAATCCTCCGTATTTGTGATGAGCTTGCTCCTAGCTTTTCCCAAGATAGTCCCTCCTTTATAGTACTTTTCCTTCACAATTCTAGTTGCAAAAGAAGAAGGATTTGTAAGAAGTCTCCAACATTGCTTAGCCAACATAGCTTGGTTAAAACAATATATATCCCTAAACCCTAGCCCACATTCAGCTTTTAAATTGCCCATTTGATCCCACCTCTTCTATTGAATCTTTTTATCTTGTTTCAAATGACTCCACCAAAATCTTGCCATTATATCAAAGATTTTTTACTTAATTGCTTTGGAAACTTAAACACACTCATAGCATACATAGGTATAGCTTGAATCATAGCTTTGATGAGAATCTCCTTACTTGGTTCGGTAAGAAAACTATTCTAAATATGAAATTTATTCCATACACTTTCTTTTATCCCTCTAACTGCCTTATATTTTGACTTCCCAACCATTGAGGGCAGTCCTAGGTATTTTCAAAATCTCCACTGTAACAATCTGACCCGAAATTCATTAAGGATGAAAGATGGATAAATTATTAGGCTTAAAATAGGTTTAATGGGCCATATTGGATAAGCTGCAAGCTAATTTTATTGAAATTTAGTTAGGCCCAAAATTTTATTTTAAAAGCGCTAAGGTGTAGTTGATGATTTTGGACAATATGAATGAACCAATTATGTAGAAGCATTTGCCTGATTATATGCAGATGCTCTGAATTTATTTTGATAATGTGAAGATGATATGACTCTGTTCAGTACTTTGTATTGATATGATGTGACATCTGAAAACCATTATTATGACATTCTGATTCTTTATTTGGTTATGTTTCTTCTTTGCTCTGACCTTACCGCGAGCATAAAACATTGGCATCTGTTATATGGTTGGTACCAACATATCTATTTTTTAGTGCACCCACTTTGGAACAAAGTGATTTCTCTGTATTGTTTTTCTTTTGTGCACACTTGGGACTCATAGAATGATAAGGGAAGTTCATACTCTGATACTTCCTGGTTTGGCCACCGGGGATAGCACAACCCTACCATGGGGTTAAATATAGTCTCTATTCTGATATCATGCTCTGATATGAAATGATAAGATGATGATATTCAATTATGTTATGATATTCAATTAAATATAGTCTCTGTTCTGACACAATGCTCTATTCTGATATGAACATTTTAAATTGTCGTTCTGATATTTTGATAACATGTTTTGGATCTGCATTACGGAATTAAAATATTTTGTTCTACGTTCTGAACTCTATGAAAAGGTTTATGTTTACATACTAATATATGTTATCTGTTTACACTATTCTTGATAACTTACCTTGTATCTCCACAATATTTTCAGATGTTTCTGATGTTTCAACTGAGAATAAAAAATTTGAAGTATGGGTAAGACTATGTGAGTATAGTTGATTAAGTATAAAGAGGGTATTTTTATTATTGGAGAGTTTATTCAATAGTTTTATTTTGCTCTGTTATCTTAATATTTTGGAAGGTTGACATTTATTTTGAGACTTTGGAGTAGTTGGTTTAAAACAATGAGATCTATGTGTAATTAAGGGTGCAAACTGAAATAATCAATTTGGTTTTTCCCAAAAAGGGAACCGATCGACTTCTAGTTTTTGTGGTGGTGAAACCAACCGAATCGGCCGAATGTGAGAATGGATTAGGGGTGAAAACCGAATAGATCGACTTGCAGTTTTTGTGGTGGTGAAACAGACCGAACCGGCCAAATGTGGGAAGGGATACCGGCCAAACCGGTTCATCGATCTATTGTTGATTTGGGCCATTTTTTAGGCCTCTATTTTAGACACTAGTTTTAGATCACTTTGGGGCTTTTTGGGATTGCTTTAAACTCTTAATTTACTTTAAACTATTTCTATATTTAAGTTTCATTTTTATTTTAATATTATTTGTAATGTTATATATAAAAAATAAATAAATTAGCAAAAGATGTTACTTACTATAACTATAATTCTAATACAAACTATATTATATTATTACTTATTACTTACTACATAATTAAAAATAAATAAAAATAACTTCACTAGATGTTTATTGTTTAGTATTACATATTACAAATAAAAACAAATTGTCTTAAACATAGCAAAAATGCGAGTAAAAAACATAACATAAATAAATGAAAACAAATTGTCTTAAACATAGCAACAACGCAAAAAAACAAAACATAACATAACATAAATGACAACAAATTGAGAGTGATATTCATGTTTGTTGTTTCAACCTTCAATCTTTAATAGTTGTTACGTTTGATTGTACGTCCAACTCTATATACAAACATTAATAAGTAATATGAATAAAACATTAAATGTTAGTGAATTTGATTTATGAAAAACACTAAAATTAAATTACAATAAAAACAAATAAAATATTACCTGATTCTACTATGAAGCCATCCACATTATCCATAGCCTCCCAGATATCAATTGTTATTGACGGATACCTTAACCAATTTTGACCACAAATAAGTGCCTCGACGGTTCTCGAAACCAACGAACTCCAAAAAGGATCAAGCACACGACCTTCAATACTAAATGCTGACTCGGATGCAACCGTAGAAACAAGCATGGCCAACAAGTCTCTTGCAATCCTCACAAGTATAAGATAGTTAGGCTCAATAATTTTCCTCCAAGTCAACAAGTCAAACGATGAGTTGAGTGCTCCACAACCATTTGATAAATACCGATACACTTTTGTTTTGGCAATAGTAGATTTCATGGCGGAAGATGCTTTATACTCCACATACAAATCTGTTAATACCTATCTCACACTTGACACAAACTCCTCAGCACGATACTCATCATGAACTTTCTTCAAGTGGAAAGTAAGAAGCCCTAATTTGTTTAGTAGATCCAACACAGCTACAATCAATACGAAAAAGTTCATCCTATCTAATGATCCCCAATACTTATAATATTTTGTTCTCATATTTATGAACATGCTCCTCAAACAAATATTAGTACTCTCGCTCAGCATAATCAACTTATTTTGGAAATCACAAATTTCTAGAAAATTGGTGTTGACTATCACATATAAAGACGAAGAAAATCTATTAGTGGGGTCATAAAACATTTCTAAAAACTTAACAAACACCCACATTGTCTCCCACTCCTTAGCTTTAGAAGGCCTCATGTGCCCATTATCAAAGTAAGTGAGAAAATTATAATCCTGACTCTCCATCTCTCTGAAAACCTTCTCAACCACCTCCAACATCAAGTAGGTTGAGTTACATCGTGTCTATGCATCAAATACAACATTTTCTTACAATCAATTTTTTCTTCTTCTACATATCTTTTAAGCTTTTCTAATCTTGCGGGGGATGGGTGCACATATCTAACAGCATTTCGAATAATTGTGATTATGTCATTGCACTCATTCAAACCCTTATTCACAATATGGTTCAAGATATGAGCATAACATCTCATGTGTATATACTTTCCCCCAACATATTCCCCGACAAAAACTATTTTAAATATGAAATTGCAGTATCATTTGAACTTGCATTATCAACAGTTACAGTAAATATTCTATCAATGCCCCAATCAAGCAAGCACGACTCTACATGTCTCCCAATAGTATCCTCTCAATGATTAGGGTTTAAACAAAAATTAATGATTTTTTTCCTGCAATTTTCAATCCTTATCAATGAAGTGTGCAGCTAGACACATATAATTCAAATTCTGTACCGATATCCATGTATCGGTCATCAACGAAATCCTCATGCCACAATCTTTAAGCACTTTTTTAAGTTTTTCATTTTCTAATTCATACAATTTCATATAATCTCTTACAATTGTGATATGACATAACACTTTAAACTGAAGTTCAAAAGGCCAACACACTTTTCTAAATCATTGTCCTTCAACAATTCTAAATGGCAAAACATATTTAGAACTATAAGTAAGTAAGAACACTCACAGTGACAGACTGACAGTAGAATAGATCTCGGATTAATGTTCACAGCCCCAAGAATGTGCTTCAAAAATTTTATACCATCTATACTTGTACAAATAATAATTTAGTTTATCAGGAAACTAATTCAGCAAAAATCCCAAATGACAAATTTAGAGTAGATTTTCATTTACATACAAACAGTGACACAGATTTAGACTTTAAAATACACACAAATTTACACAGATTAGTGATCAGTCTTAGACTCTTAGCAATCAGGGCCTGAAAATAATCATGGATTTGTAGAAGTACGTAGATAGTTAATCCTAATTATTTTGGGTCAAACTCATTATCGTTAGTTGTGTATTAGTGAATGTAAATCGTGAAAATAATTATTTTGGGCATGAAATTAGTGATCGTAAATCACAAATCACAACAACCTTCGTTGATGGACAACTAATGATTCACAAATCACAAATAGTTCAACACACAAAATCAGTGAAATAAGAATAACACACAAATCACAACTGCACATAAATAATCTAGATTAATTCAACTAGATGCAAGTCTTAACCCTAACTCAAAAACGTTTGCGTCGTTTTTTTTATTTTTTCATTCGATTTAAAATAAAAATTTAGTCATTTTGTAACATAAATATATATATATAGATATATTATATTGGCCTGTTCAACAATTTGAACTTGGTTCAAATTTGGACCGAATTGCCCGACGTCTATTTTGATTCTTTTCTACTGCTGGCCGACCAGTTCTCAACCGGTTTATGCCAGTTCCAGTTACTACTAGTCGACGTCTGTTTTGTTGAACCTGTGCGATTCTCTTACAATCTGATTCTTTATATCCAACTTAGCATCTTTGCTTAAGAAGATATTGGTTTTTTGTATATTCATACTTTGACCTAAGGCTTCTTTGTATTGTTTCAACATTCCTGCTACATTCATCCACTCCTATAGATTTGCTCTACAAAACAATATGCAGTCATCTGCAAAGAGAAGATGATTAATCTTTGTTCTTCATTTTGTCACTGATATGCCTTGAATATCACTTCTAGCTTCTGAAAAATCTATCAAAGCGCTAAGCCCTTCTGTACACGAGAAAAAAGTAAGGAAATAAAGGATCTCCTTGCCTTAATCCCCTTGTAGAGATTATCACTTCACCTGGGTATCCATTAACCAACATTGAATATTGTAATGTAGAAACACACTGCATTATTAAACTCACCCACCTTCATCCAAAATCCATATATATATTGCAAACATATATATCTACCTTAGTTATATAAGTGCCTATCTCGCATGAACAGTAACTTTCGCTCACTAATTTATTTCCAATAATGTTCCTCGTTTTTCAGCAAATTCCAATTTTTTGCCTATTTCTAACCCATGTTGCTTTTTCTTTTCTCGTTCGGTTCGACCTTCAGCTATTTCTTCGTGCTCATCGAAGACACCAAGGAGAAGTCGGAACACCACTCGGAAACTCATAAATTGCTGACTTTGACTCCATCCACTCAGATCAACCACACATGGCGTCCTTTTCTTCTTGATAAGACCCGACCGATTCCTCCCTCTCTTTTCTTCACTTTGTTTTCTCAACCAAATGATGAAAAAAAAAATTTGATCTTTATTCCACCAGAAACCACTGCCGCCATTAATCTTGGCTCAGCCACCCAGAATCCGCCCATTCTTGGCCAACCAGCCACATTTGCCGTCACACCTCCATTTTCACTTGGTGAGCTTTGAATCTCACTGTCGCACTACTTTCCCTTCTCTAGTGAAGGTGTTTTACTTTGTTTAGGCCTGGTTTGAATGTGAAAAGGCTCTCATCTCATCTTATCTCAACATCCTAATACCACAAACATAAATAACTTTTAATTTCAAATCGTCAACTTTTTCATCTTATCATTATCTAATCATTACAATTTTCATTAACTTCCACACAAAAAAAAAAAAGAAAGAAATTCTAAATTTTCAAATCTCAAAACAAAAATAATATTAAAAAATAATATTCTAACAATATTTTAATATTATAATATTTTTATTCAGCTTTTTTTTCCTCATTTTCCAAAACGTTATAAAACATCTAAACTCAAACATTTCATTATTATTCACAAATCATTTTACTACTATTTACATATCATATCACTATCCAAACCAAGCCTTAAGGCCTCGTTTGTTTTCAGAAAACATCTCATCTCATCTCATTTCATTTAATCATTACACATTTCTCAACTTTCAATACAAAATAAAATAAATAATTCAACTTTTTAAAATTTCAAAACAAAAATAATATTAAAAAATATATTATAACAATACTTTATTCAATTTTTTAACTTTAATCTTAATTCATTTCATCTCATCTTATCTGTAAAAACAAACAGTCTTTTTTACCTTATGTTTCATATTTTCCTTTTTGATTTTCAGCTTTCCTACAAAGTGCATGCATGCTTTTTGTTATTACAAAAGGGTAGTGATAGGGTTACTACCCCATTACTACCCATCTACTACTTAAGAGTATTTTAAATTTTTTTATTATTTTATTTTAAGTATTTTTTTAATATTCTTAATCACTAAAAAAAATTAAAAAATATATAACTTTATTAATATTTACTTTCTTAATTATTAAGTAAAATAAAAAATTAAAAAAAAATCAAATACAAATTGAGTAATAAATGAATATTAATAAGGTAGTAACCTATCATTATTCATTACAAAAACACCCTTCAACCCATTGGCCTAAGAATTCCGTAGAAGCCTCTTGAAGAATCCTTTGGAGTACTTACGTTTGTGCCTTAAGTGTACATGGCAGGTCATATGTTTTAACCTTGGGTCGTTTATGTGGGCTGTACTTGGATTTTTATTGGGACTAGTGTTTTTGAATTAGGTTGGGCCTGAATGTATGTTACGTAAAACCACTATGTTATAGGAGAAATTCTATTTACAGTCTTCAAGTGGAGACTACATATGCAGGCACATTATTAAATGAGAGAAAACATAATTTTAGGAGGAATAATTTTGTAATTTTAAAAAATTTTAAAGTTAAATTAGCCTAGACTTACATTGCAGTCCCTATTTAGAGACTGTACCTAGCATTGCTCATGTTATATTTACCTTGACTTTGTTAATTGAATAAATATGTAGCCAATAGATTTTTTTTCTTTTTCTTTTTTTTTTACGGATTTAAGCATATTTTAAAGTATAGTACTAAGTGTTAAATTTATGATTAGCGGAGTCTGTTTACTTCCATTATTTATTTTGTCAGATTTTCTTATAAAATTATTATGTTATACCTTAAATAAAAAAAACAAGGAATATGTTATGAATTTTAAATAATATTACTATATATTAGTCTTACTATAACTGAACATTTATTAGATTATTTACAAGGTATAGTTTTAATTAATCAGAATCAAAGTTTTGAATACCGTTTCAGTGGCCGAAGGCACTAGAATAAAATATTTTGTTACTAGTACCGTTTCAGGATAGTCTATATATAATAAATTAATTATACATATATAAATTATATTTCAAAATAATATCAATGCAAGTTTTAAAAAGCTAGCTAAAACACATATTTATAAAAATCAATAATATTTATAAGTTCTCAACCTAACTATTTAAAAAATAATTACCCATCTTCATCACGAAAAGAGAAGTATGGATTTGATTTTTCAGTTCTCGAGAAAAATGGATTAAAAAAAGTTAAAAAAAAAGTCTTCAGATATAAAAATTGGAGTAAAAATGATGAAAAAGTCAGAATTTTTGCATTAGTTACAAAAAAAAAAATTTCGACTAGTACACCAAAACCGACCGGTACACTGAAAATCGGTCGGTATTGACTGAAACACAGCGGCAAGGTCGGTATTTGACCCGGTACAAAACACATACATTTCTTGTACCAGTCACTACTCTGGTACGGTAAATACCGGCCAATGCAATATGAAATTTAAAACTTTGATTAAAATACCAAGACACGCTTTCTTAGAAATTTAGTAACGCTTAGTTCTTCATATAGGTAACAAACTGTGAAGTGAAATTTGGAAGCAGAGCTACGAGGTAAGTAATTTAATCATAAATTAAGATCATCACATGTCAGTTTAGATAAATTATTATTAAAGTCAATTATTTGATAGTCACTTTTTATATACCACGCATATTATGATATATGCAAACATGTCATCCAGCATAGCACACAATCATGTCATTCTGCATCATGTTCAAATTCAACAATTATAATTATGTACGTATTATATCATGCATCTAACGTCGCGTAAGACATATAAGTTTTCTTAAGTTCAAGTGCAAGATAAAATCATATCAGTTTAATCAGATTACCATTCAGATGCATGATACCAATGCAGATTTAGGGTGGATATGCAAGCCACGAACTCAAGCATGGTCCATCGTAGTATGGTAGAATTCTACCTCAGTGGCTCCACTTGTGGCTGCGGGATGTGGGGCTGGTGCACAACCTTGCACATAGGATTAAGTGTGATGGCCAAATAAATCAAGACGCATCCGCATGGCATAAGCATCAGTATAATCAGTCATGATTTTAACCTTTCAGAATGAATTTTTTTATAAAAACCTTATGTTTATTATATTTACGTTGTGATAGGTTTTTATTAAGACTTTGACTCATTTTAATTTTATCTCATGTTTTTAACCACCCAGATGAGGATGATGATAAGTACGAGCAGTTAGGCCAGGTTTAGATGGAGCAGTTAGATTTAGTTCGAGACTTTAATTATTTATTTAGTTTGATATATTAATTATGAAATCTCTTGCCTCGCTATATTTACGTGAACACGTAACATTAACCCTAGGGAAGAGGGTGTTACAAATGTGGTATCAGAGCTAAGGTCGAGAGATTCTACAGACTTTCTAAAAAAATATATATATATTTAATTTTAGGATAAGGTCACCTAAGATGCTCCTGGGCCGCTCGAGATTTATTGGAATGTTTCAGATTAAGATAGGATGCTTATTAGCTCTCAACCGATAGCACTATGATGTTATTACTATTCTCAAAATACTAATTAATGCTTATTATAATACTTTACCTCAGAATATGGTTGGCACTAGAGAAAATTATGGATTTAGCCAGAATGATAACCCTGAGGCTCTTGTAGCAGCAACGACCCAATTTTCCCAATCGATGGCTAACGGTTAGTTTGCTGTACTTAGAGCCCCACAAGTCGGATGTACTTTAGAACTATTCTCTCATTAGCATCCCCTACCTTTAATGGCAAGACATGCTATGGACGCAGATAACTGGATTGAATGTTTGGAGCAAATCTTTGAGGCACTTTTCTGCACGGACGAACAAAAGGTGATTTATACAACTTACAACTTAATAGACCTGGCAAACAAATGGTGGAAGTCAACACATGCACTCCTACAAATGGAGCTAGGAGAAGGAGTCTCCATCACTTGGGAGCGCTTTAAGGAGGTCTTTCTGAATTGCTTCTTTTGTAGACTGTTAGGGAATCTAGAGCTTGTCAATTTACAGACCTCACTCAAGGGACAATGAGTGTAGACCAATACGCTACCAAGTTTATGGAGCTAACCCATTTCGCCAGTTACTTAATTCCAGACGAGGAAAAAAAAACTGAAAAGTTCGAGCATGGTCTGTATCGTAGGATTAGAGAGCGTATACGTGCTCTTAGGATTCATAACTTTTCTGAACTAATTACCTGAGCAGGTGGGCAGGCTTAGATGGAGCAGTTGGATTTATATCGAGACTTTAATTATTTATTTAGTTTGATTTAATAATTATGAAATCTCTTGTCTGACTATATTTACATAAGCACGTGACATCTTTAATCCTAAGAAATGAGGTGTTACTTTACTTAAAAGAAAAAATATTCACATTTATAATAAAATGCACGGTTTAAACAAATTATAAACTATATATTTAATATATGGACTATATTGTATAAGGTGTGTGAGCACTTATGCAGAAGTAAGAAGAGAGCAAAAAACTATGAACATCAATAGATCCAAAACAACTATGGTTTAAACACATATGTTCACCAATTTAAAGCTATTCTTTTATAAACTTCATATTATTCTGTAAACTTGGTTATATTTTTCTATAATTCATTGTCTCTACTTTCTAGATTAATTTGTTCATTTAAAATATAAAAGGCATTGTAAAAATGAAAACCGTTTATACCCAGAGATTTATTTAAGAAAGAAGCTTACCTATTACTAGGGGTGTAACCGGTCCGGTCCGATCCGGTTTTAGATAAAATCTATGACCGAACCGGTATGTACTGATTTTGTATTTTTCAAAACCGATTACGCATCGGTTACTCTCCTAAACCGGTACTTTCGGTTTTACCGATTTTCGGTCCAGTCTGGTCCGATTTTCTGATTTTTTTAAAATGTAAATTTCACAATTTGTCATTAAAAATTTGTTTATAAAAAATAAATTTGATTTAAAAAAAACTGTTTTATACTTTTATTAATATATTAGACTATATAATAGTATTAATATTAGACTATTGGTATAGTTATAAGTTATATATTAGTATTAGTTATAAACTTTTAGTGATTTAGTATTAAAATTTTATGTAATAATTTATAAACTATAATAAGAAATTATTTCATATATAAATATATGTTATATATAAAATTTCACATAAAAATTTATAATTATACATTATATATAAAAATTATATATATTAATATTTAATATATATAAAATATTTTGTATAAAACTTATATATAAAAATATTATTTTTTATTTTTTTTAATCAACCGGTCTGGTCCAAAAAATCCCGGAACCGGCCGGTTTTTACATTTTAAAAATCGGTTTTGGACCGGATCGGTCCGGTCCGGTCCGGTTTTCCGATTTTTCGGTTTGAGTTTACACCCCTACCTATTACATACAATTACTTCACAAAAATTTACTTAGTTTAAGAGCTAATTAGTTTTTTCCTTCTCGTTAATTTATGCAGGACTATCTACCATATAGTTAAAAAAAACTCATATATGAAACATGCTCATAAATTTATAGATGTTCAAGCTTTAGAATTTGGAAGCACTTAAATAAGCGTGTCCGGACTCCGAATACGGAATACGTAAGCCTCATTCTCAATTAGAATAAACCCGCTACCAAACAAATCACAGTGTTCCCCTAAAACCCCATTGAAAAACCGAGAGACAGGAAGCGTAAGGACACTGCCTCGGCAGCCATTAGCGCTACCTTCTCACGTTCTCATCGCGTATTGATATACCAACTTTCATATATCGGATTTAACAACAATGATATCTTCCATAGCTTGGTTACCCAAAGGGGCGGCAAAGCCTGTGCCCTCGGTGGCCGACCCTCCTTCCAAAGAAGAAATCGAAGAGATGATCAAGTCCGGCGCTTTTGATCGAAGGTCAGTTCTTTTAATGGCGTTGAAATAGATATTGCTGCAGCTTAATCGTTTCTTTAATAGCCAAGCCTTACGTGAATTGGGGTTCAATGATTTCATCTATCTTTATGATATTACATCTATTTTATACTTATTAACTGTACAAGTAGAGCGAATAGGAAGTAGTACGATTATTTTATGAAAATTTTGCTCTTTGGTTAATAGCTAAGGTAGAAGATTTGCAGAATTCTTGGCCATTTGTTGCTGAATTTGCATGTTTAAGCTTTTTCTGCTTGAATAACTTCTCGTTAATCTTAAAATTTGCAGTCGGAAACAGCACCTCCCCTAGACTTGAGAAACCATATGCTTAGGAAATCCCACGCTTCCCCAGTTCTTCCCATTTCATATTTTACGGACCTAAGGTTATTTGATATTGTTTATATCAACAATTATGGTGATTCCTTTTGGAAACATTTTATCGAAAAATAAAAAGCATAATATAGTTCACATACAACGGTGCACGCCCTAATCGTTGAGCGTTTATCATGACTGTGAGATTTGTAGTTATCTTTAAGTTCTCATTAAAAGTTTCACAATTTTAATAATATGTAAAGAAATATTTTTGGATTCCAGAGACAAGAACATACTTCCAACTTTTGGTTAAATTTACGGCTATGTATACTTAATGAGGCTATTGGGTTACGCAGTGGAGATGGTGACAGTACTGAGGAAGACGATGAAGATATGGATACTGATGCTACCATGCAGGCTGACAAAGCTGCTCATGCATTAGAGGTAGCCGATGCACTTGGCAGAACTTCCAATAACATGAAGTCAGAGAGAAGCTTTGATGATGTTACCAATGGTTTGAAGGAACTGGACATGGAACATTATGATGAAGAGGATGATGGTATCCCATCTGCTTAAGTTCTCTAAGTTTCTTACTCTGTCTTTATTCCTCCCTCGCTCTCTCTCCCTCTCTCAGACACACACGCAAAGAAGGATGAGATGGGGATTTTCATTCATTAAAACTGGCTAATTTTCACTACTTGTTTGGTGTATGATTTCGTTAATAACAGTATTTCTGTGGTTTTTTTAATTCATAATGTTATTAGCATTATTTTGTTAATAAAATTTTTTCTTTTCATAAAAAAGTTTCATATGGGATGTCATTAGTCCATAAAAGAAAATGTATGACAAGGGTTGTATCTTCTCATGGCTTACTTACCTCAGGCATCGAGTTATTTAGCACGGGGCTGGGGGACCTTTACTACCCGAACAATGACATGGATCCATATCTAAAAGATAAGGATGTAAGTTTGATTATTTCAGGTCTGGCTTTTTGTTACTTTTGTTTTTCCTTTGGTTCTAGAACATCATTTCTCTGTCATCCTTCCAGGACGATGATTCTGAAGAGGTTGAGGACATTGCTATTAATCCGACAGATGCTGTGATAGTATGTGCACGTAGTAACCAGGATGATGTCAGTCAACTCGAGGTATGTAATAGCTGGAGAATACTTTCCTTCCCTCCCCCCTACTATCTCTCGCACACTCCAATAAATGTCCAGCCACCCATTGGCATTCCCCCTCACCTGCCAGTAAAAATAAATAAATAAATAAAGTTTCTTTCGAACATGGTTCAGGCATTCATTAATTATCCTATTTCTACTTGCAGGTATGGATATACGAGGTATCTGATGACGGTGATCCAAACATGTACGTTCACCATGATATCATCCTTTCAGCAGATCCACTTTGTACTGCATGGCTTGATTGTCCACTTAAAGGGGGAGAAAAAGGTGGGACATATTGATTTTTGCCGAAGTTTGAAGTTCATACAAGGGCAGTGATGCACTCTCTTAATGTTTTTCTTCTTTCCTATTGAATTGAAGAGATGGCTGTCAAAGGCTTGGTCAGGATTCAAATCTGGTTTAAGGATGATCTACCGTAATATCACATGGTTTGAACTTGAATCTGATAAGAGTCACTAACTTACCATAATTGAATTTTGTTTGGACAAGCGGTGGGGCAGCCACCAAAATTTTCCCTCCTCCCTCAGTCCTCTCTAAATAAAAATTAAAGAAAAAAATACCTTTAGTGCCCCCTCTAAATAAAAAGTAAAGAAAAAGAAAATAAATTGAAAGAATCCTCTCATTCTCAGAGTTTTGTTCCTCAAAATCTGAATAATACATGTATTGAAGTCTTTGTTAAAACTCAAATTTTAGCCTTAGATAAAAATAAAAATAAAAAATCTAGAATTTTTTTATAGCTCAAAAGTTTGACAGCCTTTATGTGACAGGAAAAAAATAGTTTGCCACTCAGAGCTAAAAAAGAGTACCTTTATAGTAATTAGATTGTTTGCATAGGATAAAAAATTCCTCCTAGGGTAGCTGTAAATACAAAAACAGAAATTGTGCGATAAGTTATAACAATTTCTGTTGGAAAATCATCAGAATGTGTATGATGTACAATGCTGGAAAATGATATGACTTACTGGAAGAGCAAACTAGAACAAACAATGTTCATTGCGAATGTGTAGATTTTTTTTTTTTTTTTTAAAAACAATATTCATTGCGAATAATGAAAATAAATGTAGGAGGCCATATTTCTTGACCATTGGCTTTGTTTTGGATGAAGCTAATCCTTGATATCGTAAACGTGAGTGGCCATTGCAAGCAACTTATTTTCCCTTGAAGTTGGTTTGATTTACTATTTCTGTATGTTTTCCCCCTCTTTAAAAGCTTATCTTTAAAAGCTTCATGTATGTTGCCAGGGAATTTCATAGCTGTTGGCTCAATGGAACCTTCTATCGAAATATGGGACCTTGACATTGTATGTGGACCATTGATATTAATTATTTGGCTATTTGTTTATTGGAGATGTTATGGAAAACTCTCTTATTTTGTTTCTTGTTTTTAGATTGATGAAGTACAACCATGTGTAGTACTAGGTGGAATTGCTGAGAAGAAGGAGAAAGGAAAAAAGGTACACCACTAAATTCCTTCTTAGATTGATGCCTATAAAATATGCACATGTAAAATATGTGTCCTCTGCTGTGGCTTAATACTTATAAACTTAATTGTATCAATAGCATTACATTAATAAACTTCATCTAGCCTTTTTTATCTAATATTGACAGTGAATAGCATAAACTTGTCCTAAAAATTTATGTTAGTCATGAGGTTTATTTACTTGGGTTGCCTTCTATCTTGACCGAAATATCTTTTCGTTTACCGGATAAAAAGTGAACCTTTTGTTTACCAATTTTTCTCACATGCTTTTTGTTAGACATCAATCAAGTACAAAAAAGAGAGTCACAAAGGTCCCATTCTTGGTCTTGCTTGGAACAAGGAGTACAGGTTGCCCTCTACTGCTCTACACACTGTTTGGCCTTGTCCTGCTTAATTGTGGTGTATATAATGGATATACTTTGTTTTACTTGGGCCTTGAAAAAAAAAAAACAGGAATATTATTGCCAGTGCAAGTGCTGACAAACGAGTTAAGATATGGGATGTAGCTGCTGGAAAATGTAATATTACCATGGAGCATCATACAGACAAGGTCAGAATTTCTTTTTTGACAAGTAAACAGACAAGGTCAGAATTATATGGTAATCATGTATAGTTTCTATCCACTACAGAATCAGATTATAAGTTAGAACATGTTTGCCCATAATTAGAATCTGCTAGTGTGAGTATATGCACTGGCCATTTGCCCATAGTGGTGTGATATTTGCATGGCTCCAATGTGATAGTGTTATCATAAACATGAATGCATGAGTTTTTGGAAACGCATTAAATGCCCTTAGCACTACCAAATGATCCAGCAGATGAGTCTAATTTTATTCCTCATGCTTGCAGGTTCAAGCTGTTGCATGGAATCATCATGCACCACAAGTTATTCTTAGTGGGTCTTTTGATCATTCAGTAGTCATGGTAATAAATTATATGCGTGCATTAGTTGTTTTTTTCCTTTAATTTCTTTAAAAGTATCATCATATCTATTGAATGTAAACGTGTGCATCTGCATAAGCCTCGACTGGGGACTTTTGTGCTTGAATTGAGTGTTTTAGACTTTGAGGAAGTCTATTATATTCCATGTCTTATCACTTGATGTGTATGTCATATTTACCCATTGCAGAAGGATGGGAGAATACCAGCACATTCCGGTTATAAATGGTCAGTCACAACTGATGTAGAAAGCTTGGCATGGGATCCACACACGGAGCACTCGTTTGTGGTGAGTGCATGAGCCTCTTATCTGAAACCATCTTACTGTTTGTGATTTCAATTATTGTTTTTTTCCCTTTTGACGATGCTATATTTTTTCTGACGATTTTAGTTTTTGATGGAGATGTAGTATAGTAAGATCACTCGATAATAAATCAAATGTCCTCTCAGGTGAGTCTTGAAGATGGTACTGTCAAAGGTTTTGATATCAGGGCTGCCAAGTCTGATGCAGCTTCGGAATCAAAACCAAGCTTTACTCTCCATGCACACGATAAAGCTGTTTGCACAGTCTCTTATAATCCTTCCGCACCTAATGTATGTACCTACTTTTTCTTATCCCCCCTTCTTTTTACTAAGATCTTTCAAGTTATTAACTCATTCCATGTAACTTTCCCTACAGCTTCTTGCAACTGGATCGGAGGATAAAATGGTATTTTTATAATGTTTTTTTTTTTTGTTATTATAATTTCACATGGATATTTATAAACCTTGCAGAGTGTTAATGTTTTGTACTTTTCCATTGGCTGCTGCTCCTTTGGTGCAGGTAAAGCTTTGGGATTTGTCAAACAATCAACCATCATGTATCGCGTCCACGAATCCTAAAGCAGTAAGTGATTATTAGCATTTTTCTTATATCTGATATCTTGAAGTGTAAATATGCATCCATTAGACATTATTTTAGCTATATTATACCAGATAGACTCTCATGCTTTGTTCTGGATGCTGCTAGGGTGCTGTCTTTTCCATTTTCTTCTCAGAGGACAGCCCCTTTTTGCTGGCAATAGGAGGCTCTAAGGGGAAATTGGAAGTGAGTGGACAATTCTTGATATTTTGCTATCTACTCCAATTTCCTTTCACTGAAAGTAAGTGTAATTGATAATGGTGGCTGATATCACAAAAAATATGCAGGTCTGGGACACATTATCAGATGCTGGGGTTGCTCGAAGATTTGGGAACCACTGCAAGCAGAAGATACCTCAATCCAGTTCTTGATGTTGCTACGTTTGAAGGTGAGAGGTTTTTTTTTTTTTTTTTTTTTTCCCCTCTTGCTTAAGCCTGAGGCTATGAATGTCCTCACAATTTTGAAAAATCTGTATACGTTCCTATTTATTGATTTCTTCTACCTTCCTCTCGTCCTTTGGAGATGTTTCTTGCAACTTGCAAGTCCAAGCATATGGATTTCTTTAATTTTATTGTTGTAGTTAGGAAATTAGGAGTGAGAATCTCTAGAGATGTAATGCTATAAACGATTTATTAATAGTCGAATTATCGTTTGGGATGCAGAATCATAAACTTCTTACACAAATGTATTTGTCTTATATAGTCTGACTTAATATTATTTGCAAACCATCTCCGCCCCTTACAACATCTACTATAGTCAAAATCTCTTTGAGACATTCTGGTGGCCAGAACCACCAGCCGCTCCATTCTTCTCATTCATGAAGACATATAGATTGCATTACTAAGGTGTCGCACGTTAATGATAAGGCATGCTGAAAATACGACTGTTAAGTAGAGAAAGAAACACCTTGTTTTTTCTTGGCAAAATGGCATTCATAAACACATAACTTAAGGATTAAAGACCATTGCCTCTTTAGAAATATGGAAAAGCTTATTCAAAGGGTAGAAGTTATTTCTGCAGGAATAGTACTTCAGCAGCTCTTGATGAACATGAAGCCTGAAGATACCCTTGAAGGTCTTGTAGAGTTTCTTATTATAAAGGCATGATTAATCTAAGTCAAAAGTAATATCACAAAGTAACATAACAAGGAATGGTTTTAATGAGTTTACTTGTTGATATAAAGATGAAAGAAAAAGGAGGGGACACAAAGTACATTTGCGGTGATAGGAGAGATCAAGCAAGAAATGGAGCTGACCCTAGGATCAGAAAAACAAATGGAATTACATGACATGTTAGTGAACTTTGATCTTGAGGAACTGGGACATTAACTACTGAATCAGAGGATGTGATTCAGTTGAAGATTGAGGCTTGAGTAATGAAAGCAACTCCTGACTCAGATGCGATGTTTTTGTTAAGCTACTGATTATTTCACTCAAGGAAATAGTAATACAAATCTGTAATGATAAACTTCTACTTGTATTCATAAGATTCAAAACACCATGAGAGCTATTCGAGGTAGCCTCTGCCTCCAATACATTTCAGACTCAAGAATTTTTCAGATGAAAACCTCTTTGATTTTCCTCCCCCTATATAACAAAAAGATGCTCACGACCCCATAACAAAAAGCATACAAATCTAAATTAACAACTACAATTGAAAATGAGGCTCATAGCCATCAAAACTAACCGTTTAACACTACTGGCTTACTAACTCAAAATGCACATTTAGGACAGGACCCCCAAATGCAGCTTTCCATTTATTTCAAAACAATGATTAAGCCAATGTCGCTTTGGCTTCTAGCATGCATTCTTCCTCTTCAACTCGCAAAGGCACCATGTCAAGACCCTCTTAACTTCACAAACTCCCCCACTTCACTTTAATTCCCTTCATCCCTTCAAGCCCTTCATCCTCTTCATGTCTTCAAACCCTAGGGTTCCTAACAATTCCTCCCTTCTTCACAGCACCTTGCCCACAAGGTGGGGATATCACTAATTGAGTTCTCACAACTTCTCCCGATTGTTGACTTCTTCCATCGCTCCCACCCATTCAATTAGCACCACTATGATTGTGCGGTTGCCATGGCGTCGCATACGGCGTTCTAAGATCCTTTTGGGTTCTGGGCAAACCTCCCCTTGGTTGTCTACTGGTGGAAGCTTGGCCAAGGGCTGGGTTTGAACTCCTAATTCCTTCTTCAAACAAGACAAGTGGATGATGGGATGAATCTACGACTGGCTTGACAAACCCAGGTGGTAAGCCACCTCTCCAACCTTTCTCAATACCTGAAATGGTCGATAAAAGTGGGGAAACAACTTTATACAACAGCGGGAGGCCAGAGAACTTTGTTGCTCAGTTCTGTGTTTGTCAACTTATATTTTCAAACGATTCCTAGCGGATTCTAGGTTCTCCTTGAGCATTTTTTATATTTGTTCTCTAGATCTTAGGGTAAGATCCAGTGTGTTGTTGGCTGCTATTCCAGGGACCTAGGATATTAGTTTGGGTGGTGGGTAGTCGTATAGGGCCTCAAAAGGGGTGATTTTGGTGGATGAGTGGTACAAAGTGTTTTACCACCATTCGGCCAATGACAGCCACTGAACCCACTTCTAAGGTTTCTCCCCTGTGTAACACCTTAAATACATTTACAAACACTTGTTCAACCCTTCAATCTAACTATCTAACTGGGGATGGTAGGTTGAATTGTGGTTAAGATTAGTGCCCTGTTATAATTTTTTTTTCTTTTTAAAAAAGACTTCCAAAATGAACTTCCAAACACTGGGTCCCTGTCTGAAACAATAGATCTAGGTAGGCCATGCAACTTGAACACCTGATCCATGAATAGTTTAGCCACTGTCAAGGTTGAATAAGGGTGTGATACAAGCAAAAAATAACCATACTTGGTGAATCTATCAACCACCACCATTGTTACACTGAAACCATGAGAAGTAGGTAACCCTTCTATGAAATCCATCGAAATGTCAGTCCAGGCTTGTTGGGGAAAATGTAAGGGATGTAACAGCCCTGCCAAGGGTATGGTCTCATATTTTGCAACCCGACACGTGTCATGCTCTCGCACCAACATTTTAATATATTTTTTCATCCCCTTCCAATAGAATTCCCTCTTTGTCATTTGGTACGTTTTTAGGTATCCCGAGTGTCCCCCCACTGGGTTATCATGAATATATTGCATCATTTTCATCACAAAAGAGGACTCAACCACCAACATGATTCTACCCCTTTTAAGTATCAATCCTTGATGTAATTTGTATCCCTTTAACCCATTACCGGGGACCTGCAGTTTAGTAATCAGCTCCTGTAACTCCACTGAATCTTCGTAGTTGGCCTTAAAGCTCATCCACCCATTTTGGAGTTGGAAAAGAGATTAGAGCCAAATACTGTTCCACACCACCCTCTTGCTCTTCCTTACGAGAGAACGTATCTGCCACCTTGTCTTCTTTCCCACTTTTATAGTGAATCACAAAGTCATAGCCCATTAACTTACTAATCCATTTATGTTGGGACACCGTGCCCACTCTTTGTTCCAACAACCATTTAAAGGTTTGTTGGTCAATTTTCACAATAAAAAATTGGCCTAGAAGATAAGACCGTTATTTTCTCATTGCAGTCACTAAGGCTAGGAGCTCATTCTTGTAAGTGGAAAGAATGAGTGCCTTTCCCTTGAGTACCTTACTCATATAGGCCAATGGCTGCCCAACTTGCATTAAATAGCATTCATTCCCCTCCCACTAGCATTACATTCAATGGTGAATGGCTAGAAAAAATATGGA
Organism: Juglans regia; assembly: GCF_001411555.2. Taxonomy (NCBI): domain Eukaryota; kingdom Viridiplantae; phylum Streptophyta; class Magnoliopsida; order Fagales; family Juglandaceae; genus Juglans; species Juglans regia. Next base: position 25,363,431 of record NC_049908.1, read on the forward strand.
AGTTTGAGCATGGGAGGTTGGGTAATAGCTGACTTCAACTTAATAAAAGCCTCCATGGCTTCCTCTGTTCACACAAATGAATTTTTTTTTAGCTAATCTATAAGAAAGGCTGCTATGACCCCATAACCTCTAATAAACTTATGGTAATAGCGTGTCAACCCAAAAAACCTCTCAAGGCTCACATTCATTGGTTTAGGCCAATCTAACATTGTTATCACCTTCTTAGAATCTATTGACACTCCCTTCTCACTGATCACATGCCCCAAATAATCAATTTCATATACACCAAACTGACATTTGGAAAATTTAGCATACTACTTATGTATTTATAACACTTCCAATACCTTATCCAAAGGTTCCAAGTGCTCATTCCAATCCTTACTGTAAACTAGTATATCGTCGAAGAATACTAGTACAAATCTTCTCAAGTAGGGTCTAAACACGTCATTCATCGACCCTTGAAAGGTTGACGGCGCATTAGTCAGCCCAAAGGGCATCACGAGAAACTCAGTGTCCATCGTGAGTTCTAAAAGCTATTTTTTCCACATCTTCATGTACCACCTTGATTTGATGGTATTCGGATCTTAAATCCAATTTCTAGAACACCACTGATCCATGCAATTCGTCCAGTAATTCGTCAATCACTGGAATAGAGAATTTGTCCTTCACGGTTTTCTAATTAAGTGCCCTGAAATCAACGCACATCCGTCAACTCTCATCTGCCTTTCGCACCAACAACACCAATGAAGAAAAAGGGCTGAAACTAGGCCTTACCACTCTTGATTCTAACAATTTAGCAACTATTTTCTCGATCTCCTCTTTTCGATAATGAGGATAACGATATGGTCTTGCCATAATGGGCTGAGTACCCTCCTCAATGGTAATTTTGTGGTCATGGGCACGTGAAGGAACCCTTTTGGGATTCCAAAAACTCACTGGAACTTTGTGAGTATTTTCTGCATCTCTTCTCCCCATTGACAGAATTTTACCTCCTCTTTTCTCACCAACAGTTGCAAAAACAACTCATTCCCTTTAGGCTTCAACAGAGACTTATGACTCCCCTCTAAAGTGAGCTCTTTCAAACTCAGCCCCATTAATTCAATTCATCTCCCCCCATACATAAACTTCATGGTGAGCTGCTTGAAATCCCACATAATAGGCCCCGAAGTCTCATGCCATTTGACACCCAACACTACATCACAGCCCCTAAGTGCTAAAATATAACAAGGAGTGTGAAAAGAATTATCTTGTATTTTTGCTTGGATTGTGCTGCAATACCCCTAACTATGAATGATCTGCCCACTTGCTATTTTCACACCAATCTTATGTATTTCATCCACCAACAACCTTGCCTTAGCAATCAAAAGATCAAGGAAATTATGCGTGCTTCCCGAGTCAACTAAGATTACAACCTGCTCCCCTCCAATTCTTCTCAGCACCCGTATAGTTTAAGAACTAGGTGTCCCAGTGAGTGCATTCAATAAAATTTCAAACTCTACATTCGGTGTTTGAGGTAGTGAGTCCCATTCCTTGACTAAATTAGTAATTGTCTTACCCTCCTCTGAGGTGTCATCCTCCTCTTCTTGACCTTGTAACAGATAGATCCTAGGAGTTTTACACACATGGGTTGGACTCCATTTTTCTTCACAATGATAGTATAGGCCTCTTCTCCTCTTCTCATCCATGGTAGTAGATGAAATTGCCTATGAGTGGATTTTTGGTTTCTAATGTGGCTCTCCCCACTCTGACCAGTGGTGTGAAAATACCCCCAGCTGAACTCCCCCCTCTCTCAGCATTGAGTTTAAAGGTTCTCTTAGTGCTACCCAAATATTCCTCTTGAATTCTAGCCAACCCAAAAGCAACATTTAACCCATTTGGATTCAGAAGCGAGATGAAACCATCTCACCTCATTTCATCTCATCTCATCTCATCAAATTTCAACTAAAAATCTCACTACTATTCACAAACCATCTCAACTCATCTCATCTCTGAATCCAGACTGTAAAGTAAGAGGATTAAACATGCAAATGGGTAACCTGATCTTGTCTTTGAGCCCGCTTAGAAAATAACTTAACTTGTGATTCTCGGGAAGGCCCATCAGTCTGCTTGATAGGTTTTGTAAGCTGCTACTGTAGAAGTTTGTTTCAGGCGGGTGAAGGTCTCCATGAGATCATAATAAGCTATTGGTCCAAAACGGACCAACATCACACGAACCAAGGTGTCCCAAGTGTTAAATTGGCCTAAGTCAATGGCATCTTAGTACCAAACGAGAGCATCTCCCTCCATATAATAAGATTCCATTAGCAACCTTTGTGTAGGTGGTGTTTAGTGGAATTCAAAGTATTGTGAAGCTTTGAATATCCACTTAGATGGATTATTCCCATCGAAATGTGGAAATTCTAAATGAACTCCCAGAGGTACAACTCCCCTATTGGCATTTTGGAACTGATCTGTGTCATTTGGAACTTGCAGGTCTCGGTTGGTATTCTGATTAGTCACCAAGGTGCGCACCATATCTATGAGCTGGTCAAGTCGATCTGTGAGTTGGTCCATCCTCCCCCTCGTCTCCTAAAGCCCTACATCCACCAGATGTTGAATAACTTCCTGCTGATGCCGTGAGTGAGTGTTATCTGCCATTGAGGATCGTTGGCTCTATGATACCACTGTTAAGCTACTGATTATTTCACTCAAGGAAATAGCAATACAAATATGTAATGATAAACTTCTAATTATATTCATAAGATTTAGAACATCGTGAGAGCTATTCAAGGTAGCCTTTACCTCCAATACATTTCAAACTCAAGAATTCTCCAGATGAAAACCTCTCTAATTTTCCTCCCCTATATAATAGAAATATGCTCACCACCCTGTAACAGAAAGCATACAAATCTAAATTAACAACTACAATTGAAAATGAGGCTCACAGCCATCAAAACTAACCATTTAACACTATTGACCTACTAACTCAAAACGCACATTTAGGACAAGACCGCCAAACACAGTGTTCCATTTATTTCAAAACAAAGATTAAACCGACGTCGCTTTGGTTTCCAGCATGCACTCCTCCTCTTCAACTCGCAACGTCACTGTTTTAGAACCCCCTTAACTTCACGAACTCCCCCACTTCACTTCAGTTCCCTTCATCCTCTTCATGTCTTTGAACCCTAGGGTTCCTAACAGTTTCATTGAGCAAGTCTTTGCCATGTGAAGCTGAATTTTGATTTGCGAACAATTAACTTTGCCTTTTGGTAAACTTGCATTTTTCATTCGTGTGTCTAACAAAACCACAATGATCAAAAGTAGGTCTTTATTGTTGAATCAAATTCAGTTTACCCAATTGAGATTGAGATGTAAGGACTGATTTTGTGACTAAAGTAGCAGATGCAGGGTCTAAATTCAAAAAAACCAACAACAGCAATTTCCCTCAGTCTTTCTCTTGAAGAACAAGAGACAATACCTTGTTAATTGGTGGCAATAGATCAAGTAGTATATGGCTCCTGATACATGAAAAAGATTCTTTAGTCCCATCAGGAAATGAAAAATGTACTCTTCTTGTTGATATTCAAGCACTGTCTTCAAAGCCCCACAAGAACAAGTACAAGTTGGAATTGGACAATGGTAGCATAGTTCATGTGACAAGCCTTTCAATCTAGTGAAATAGGTACTGACAAACACTTGATCCTGTGAAAGAGATGTAATTGCTTTCTTTGATTGGAAGATTCTCAGGCCGTTGCTTTGAGAGTATCACTCCTTCAAATCTGTCCACAGTTGTGCTCATGAAGATAGCACTTGCTACTATTTCCTTAGAAATGGAATTCAAAATCCATGAGAAAACCATGGTGTTACACCTTGTCCATGCTTGAGAAAGAGGATTTGATGCACTTGATGGCTTGGACAAAGTACTGTCAATTAAGCCAATTTTATTCTTGGCTTTTAAGGCCATAACTATGAGACGATTCCAGGTGTAATAGTTCTCACCATCGAAAACTTGAGAAACTAACGAAGAACGAAGAGCTGGGACTGTCTTCATGATGTATGTAATATGGATTGGGAGAATCTTGAGCATAAACTGAATTCCAAGAAGATGAATATGCCACGTGGGCCAAAATCAAGACTGCAATATAATTGCATAAGGAGAATGAAAATGTAGGATTGCAACAGAAGAGAAATGCATGAAAGAAAAAGAAGAATATCTGAGAAAATTTACTGTAGTCGCAATTGATGTAAAAACATGTACAAATAATGTATTAATATAGTTATCGTTTCCTATTCACTAGGTTTCTTGACAAACAAGTATGTTCTAGCTTCACAAGTATCCGATATATTAAGTAGATACAGAATAGAAAGCTTTCTATAGCCTAATTCTAGCGGTTTTGTTGCATCGAAAGACGTATTTTCTTGGCCTTCGCATGAATTTGACACGGAATAGAAGCTCGAAACAATTGGATGATCGACTGGAAGAAGCAAAAAGAGCTTGACCTCAATAAGATCGTCTAAGGCTTGGAAACTCAAAGAGATTCAGGGTCAATCGAAACCCTAGGAGTCTAAACTCTGAGAAAGACTTTAATGTCTTTGAACCAGCTCACTAGAATCAGAGATTGTGAGAGATTGATATGGACCTCGAGGTTCTGGCATTGAATCGAGGGCTTAGTACAGGAATGATGAACCATCGGATGAATGGGACGTGAGATTGTGCTTCCCATGTGAATCGCCATAACCTAGGGTTTTTGGCCGACATAGTTCTTCTGCCCTGCTACACACTGATCAATTATGGAGAATTCCCCGCGTAAGCTAAAAACAAAAAGTTGTAACTGTATTCCCCAAAATATCCCTTGTTGGTTGCCTCTGTTAAGGCATTTCTTTTGTAACGCATTTGGACATAAGAGGCAGCGGGCATTCAAAATTGTAAAGACGAATGTTTTGCGTTAAAACCATTTTGGTCACACTCTTCTAGAGTACTCGTGCAATTTCTAGTGCCAGATTTTTGCAGTAGTAAACCTATTTTGACTTATCAAATTTGAATAATAATGCACTTACAATTTATTTCACAATCAACCAACACAAGTATGCAAGTTCATTGAAAATAAAATTCAATTTTATAAAATTACTCTTCATTTATTTGAGTTATAAGTTGATCATTTTCCATCAAAATTATGATGCTCTAGGCCTCCATTAGCAAGATATTCGAAAACAACTTTTGCGCAAGAGCCTAATAATGTCACTATAGAAACTCCCTTGAAAACGTCATTACTAAGAACACTCCTAATGGGTTCGTCATCCTACATTTAAAATATATTACCAAAATCCATTTTTTCAATTTTACATAACTAACTTTTATAATATATCATATATCAGCTTATCTATTTTTTCTTTATATCATTTAAATATTATACTTTTTAATAATATATTTTATTCATTTCAAATAAAGTAAAAGGTAGAAAGTAGATAAAAAAATGAATAAAAAGTAAAAAGTAGAGAGAGAAATGAATTAAATATTTATGCAAGTGTAAATAGTATTCCATAGATGTAGATATGGTACTGTAGCAAACTGGATATTAGTTTAAAATACAAAATTCATTGGATGAGCTATATTGAGTTATTTCCTTTAAATTTTACAAAAACATAGATTTTACATAACCCATTGGAAATGCTCTAACATATTTATGGATCGAGATTCGAGGCGCAAGTTTCAGTTCTATACATAGGCCACTCATTTTGCTAAATTAATGACAAAATCTATTTACAAACTTATATATTGGCAACCTCTATACACTGATAATGCGAAAAATCTTTCACATCAGCTAATATAAAAAGTTGTTATTTTGACATATTTTTTTAATAATTATAATAGAGGAAAATGCTAGTCCTTCTGTGGGGGCTCCCATTGAAAATTTTTCTTTTTACTAAATAATTAATAAAGTATTTTTTAATAATATTATAAATTTTTTTAAAAAAATATTTAAGAGTGTTAAAAAAATACATGTGAAAAAAATAAAAGAAAATATAGATAAAACGGACTAACAGTCGCCCACAACGGTCACTCCCAGCTATCGCTGTAGAGCCACCCAGCCATAAATTAATGAATCACATTTACTGAATGCTAAATGCTAAATGCTAATTAAGAGATGTGTACATGAGGTAACATAAATATTCTAAGAAGTAGTCGATCGATATCTTTTATCTTTTTCTAAATCTTAGAATTTTGCTAAAAACTCTTGAGGATCCTAATCTATACTATAGTCAACATTGTCTGTGCGGATTGTTGTGGAGTTTTACACACACACACAAACCAGTGTTTATATATATTAATTATAATTATAATTATAATTATGGTCTGCCTAAATATACCTTAAAGATTGAAAAAAATGCAGACCCGATTAGTAAAACTATATATATTGTCGATGAATAATCTTACATTACCTCTGAACAAGGTCTTAAACATATTTATAAGAAATAAATAATCATTTCTTATAGTTTTATGAAATGAGTTAGACCCATAAATTTATTCATGATATCAGAGCTTGTCACATGACGAAGAAGGATCTACACTATTTATCTCGTGATAAGAACCAGAAAAAAATACTGACCTGCACGTGAGGAAGGGTGTTGAAGAATAATCTCGCATTGCCTCTAAACAAGGTCTTGAACATATTTATAAGGAATTAATAATATTTTTTTATAAAATTAATTTTATGAGATGAATTAAGTTTATAAATTTCTTTTTATATAACATGTTGTGAACAATTTCCAACTCCAAATATATTCTACTATATATAATATTGGAAGACGTACGTACATGCAATTTAATATATATATATATATATATATATATATATATATGCAGCATGATTTCTTTCTTTCTTGGGTGCTCAAAGTTGAAGTCTGCCAGCTTGTTTAAAGCATTAAATTAATACCCTTCACTTTCGATTCCTTTTGACTGTCACGTGTTAAATTAACCGATTAATTAAGAGGCAGCAAAGCTTCTGATCATCTCTTACGTACGTCCATGTTTCCATGATCACATGCCTGCCTGACTAAAAATTAAAAGTTTCCCACAATTGTAGTGGCCTGCAACATGCACGGAATCTTTTCTTTCTTAACTCATGATCATCTTCATTTATTTCATGTATGACTATTATTTAAAAACATATTCCCATTATTTCTTGAACTGGCTGGCCAGTAAATCCACTTAATTATAAGTCAACCACCTCTCAAGTACAAGGATTAGTGTCATTTTACAGTGTTTGTTTAGTGTTGGGTTAGTGCCATCGGAGCTCCGACGCCGGTATGAAGGTGTGGGTAGAAACTTATGACTCATTTATTTTCAGAGATGAGATGAGATTAAAGTTAAAAAGTTGAATAAAATATTGTTAAAATATATTTTTTAATATTATTTTTATTTTAAGATTTGAAAAAATTAAATTGTTTATTTTATTTTGTATTAGATGTCAAAAAAGTTATAATGATTAGATGAAATAAGATGAGATGAAATGAAATATTTTCTGAAAACAAACGAGACCTTAGATTGGGTTTATGTTTTCAGAATACTAGTTGTTTCTCTCAATGGCTCACACACGTTTTCTCTAATTTTTGTTTTATTAACATGTAATGCGTTCATGTAACTTTTGTGTGGGTTGCTGATGTGTCATCATTTTACTTGTGGCTTTAACTGCATGAAAACGGAATTGCCGTTTCAAAGAGTTTCTGTTTTAATATATATGATATGATGCACCACGAAACTTTGAAAGAAATTCTTCGAGATCTCTTTTGGTTTATGTTTTATTTTTAGCTCATGTAAATATTGCCAAAGGGTTTAAAAGCGCGCGGTAAAGTATAAATGAAGAAAAATATATGATACATACTATTATATGCATGGATATATAAATTAATATAAAAGATGATTGGCAGAGATTCAAGCTATTCAAGATATATGTATTAATTAAGTTGAGTTTGATGATCAAGATCGGTACGTATGTGCAGTTATAGGCTATAGCTAGATCATCATGCATGCATGGTAGAACTAGCTAGCTTGAATGATCTGATTCTCAACTAGTGTTAAATTGTGTGTAAATGGTAAACAATAGATTATTCATTTTGTTGGTTTCAGATTGAAATTTGTTCTTCTATATAAATATATATCTACTTTATTATAATAAGTAGTTATCTAATTGCTACAGTAAATTTTCTTATTTTCCGTTAACCTCTGTTGTTTTTCTCGTTAACTTCTGACCCAACACAGCAGTTCTTCACCTTCAACCCTCCCAAAAGCTTATTTTGATTGTCTGTCCCCGTAGGCCTCCAACACCACCGATTCCTGAAAATGGGGGCTGCACCGTCACACACGGCACAATGAAGGTGAAGAAAACCAATGATCTCCTCTCCTTGTCCCTATTCACCACTGCCCTGTGCAAGCAAACTCTTATACCTCCCATTGGATAATGCATACGTACATACATTTATCAAAACAAACAAAAATCAAATATCATAATATCTTTTATTGGCCTACTATAACTTGCTTGGCGACGACACTGGTCGCAATGATGACGGATTCGACAATGACGGTCTTAGAATCGGCGAAGATTTTGAAAGGGATGGTGGAGAAATCGACCTTGTTAACGGTCTCGGTCATAATTTGGGTGCCAAAACAGTGGGACTGACTGTCGCCAAGGGTGATGCCGTTGGCCATCCAACCCTCGAAGAGGATAGGCTTCAACTATGCCTGTGATGCATATATGGCAGCGGTGTGGGCCGCTGGGCCACTTCCGATGATGCAGACCTTCATTTTCAGAGTCTGTAGATCATCCACGGCGAAGACCATAGTTGAGGCCGAAGTCGAAGAAGATGAAGATCGAGATTTCAAAAGAAAGATGAAATCGAAAAAGAAGAAAAAGAAGCAGCGGACAGTGCGCAAGAGGAAAAGAAATAAAGCCCTAAGGGCTATAGCCAAAACGGCGTCGTTTAGAGAGAAATGGAGGACTAGGCTGCAAGCTACAGGCTTGGATTCAAATCCAAATGGGCTGGGCCCAAAAGAGAATAAAACACACTAAAACAAACTCAGTCTGAAAAAGAAGGGTCCAATAAAATAAAATAAAAGCACATTAAAATAAGAAAATAAATTTCACAACTTTGTAATCATAAGTACCAGAATTTTATAAATAGAACCACAACAGTAAAATATCCTCAAAGTGGTTATACAGTTATCCAACAAAATATAATACAAAGCCAAAATACATAAACAAAAGGGGAAATAAATCCAATTTGGCCCAAAACACGCCATTAAATACCATCATTTTGATGATACAAATTCAATCATCTTGTTAAAGTACATATCGTAGTCATTAATTTATTTTTTAAAGTTCCTTTGTAATATTCTATTAATTATATTACTTGTATAAAAGTTGAAGTAATGTTTTTTAAGCTATATATGTCATCAACTGTTTTTATAAATTTTGTAAAAAAAACATATCATTTTTGTAAAATAACTATTTGATCTAACTAAACAAATATGATTTGCACGTTACTTTGACCTCTCTTTCTTTATTCTCTCTCTTTTTCTTTGTAATACCTTTGCAACCACGATCAGATAAACGTCGAAGGAAGTGAACACTTCACATACACAGAATATTAAGGTGGGTTGAGATTTTCAAAGCTTCTTTTTGGTCATCAAACCATTACTCTTTTCCGCAAACCCACTTCTTGAAATCACGTGTTAAACACGTTGATGAAGTAGCCTGATTTTTATTTCTAACCACTTCTATAATTCTGATTAATTAATTAATTAATTTGCAAATAAAACAATGGGCACTCCTTTTCTGACTAATTTTTTATTAATTCATGGGTGCTTTAGGCACCGTTTAAATTCAGAAAATATTTCATTTCATCTCATCTCATTATTATAATTTTTTTAAATTTTCACACAATATATAATAAACAATTCAACTTTTTCAAATCTCAAAATAATAATAATATTAAAAAATAATATTATAATAAAAAAATTTCAACTTTTATCTTTTATCTAAAATCATTTCATCTTATCTCTGAATCCAAACCAATCCTAATCAAACTCACAGGCGATAATATGTACAACTTGCTAGCTAGTATATTGGCAATACTACTTTTTGGGATATAAAAATAGAGTTAGGCTACTCTGCCACCCAGAGTAGCCCGCTCACTTTGACCGATAGTTGTTTTGTAATTTTTTTATTTTTTATTCACATTTTTTTAATATATTTAGATATTTTTAAAAAATAAAAAATATATTAATATACTTAAAATTACTTTTTTAATCATTAAATAAATAAATAAATAGTCAAGCAATCAATAAGTTAATTGAGAATAACATAATAGTCAAGCAATCAAATTAAGAGACAAAATAGTTTTTCCATAAAAATAACATAAGTTAATTGAGAATAATTAAGTAGATTTCCACTACTGTTAATAAACTAATTTATTCGTAAACCCATCAATCAGATCGATGGGTGACCAAAATGTGACAGGATTTTGTCTCCTAGTACTAATAGTACTCGACTCTTTCAGGTCCACATGCAAATCTGAATTAGATTAATGATGATCAACTGGACAATTAATGACTCCTCGAGTTTCATAGGGATTATATTCTCTTTTCTATTTTTTATTTTTCATTTTTTATTTTCATATGCCTGTCAAAAGAGAAAAATCCTAAAAAAGAAGGAAAAATAACTTACACACAATATTGTTTTATAATATTTTACATAATTATGTTTTAAATGAAGTATATTTTTGTAAAACATTTTATAAAAGTAATATCATTTTATAAAAATATTCTTATTTTATAATATTATTATACAATATATTATATAATGTGTTGTGTGTATATCATTATTCTACCAAAATACTCTAGTCAGAAATGAAATACATAAACTAATTTTACAAATTGATGTGTCATGATTTAATTTATCATATTATAATTAGTTTTTATTGCAAAATAGATTTAACAGACTACATGAAATTATGTTAATTTATAAGATTATTTTTGTATAATTTATGAAAAAAATATAAATAATAAAGAAAAAAGCAAAAAATTATTTATTCAATATTCAATATTATTAATAATAAATATTATAAATTTCATTTCATTTCATGTTCCTATAAATCTGCTATATATTTAAAGTCATCAAATTCATGATGTCATACAAAAATTCGAAAGAATCTAATTTCCCGCATCATGACTATGGAATTTTGAAAATTTCAACCAGAGATTTTACAAATTATTTATTAATATTTCAGAACAAGTACTCGAAGCATCTTTTGTTTTTAAATATGAGATTAGATTGGTATGAATTGAGATTAAAATTAAAAATTTGAATAAAATATTATTAGAATATATTTTTTAATATTATTTTTATTTTATGATTTAAAAAGTTGAATTATTTATTTTATTTTATATAAAAATTTAAAAAAAATTATAATTATAAGATGTGATTAAATAAAAAAATTTTAAAATTTTAAATTTTAAATTTTATTAAAGCAAACGAAGCGGGCCAAGATAAGAATTTGCTTTAGATTGTGTTTGGATGTTGAAGTGAGTTGAGTTGAGTTGAGTTGAGATGATAAAATATTGTTAGAATATTATTTTTTAATATTATTATTATTTTAAAATTTGAAAAAGTTGAATTGTTTATTATATTCTATATTGAAATTTAAAAAAGTTGTAATGATGAGTTGAGATGAGTTTGATAACCAAACTCTTAATCATGTTATAATTAAAAATCGTATTTTAGTTTGGCGGAAGAAGCAATCAGAACCGATTTAAATCTGAAAATATAAAATATCAAAGTCAAGTACTATGGGCAACATGTACTGTAGCTCCGATTCTTGGCCATCACGTTTAACCGAGTACCGAGTAAGACGTTTGCACCGTTTATTTCAATTCATTTTATTTTATCTCATTTAATTATTATATATAATTTTTTTAAATTTTTATATAAAATAAAATAAACAATTTAATTTTTTTAAATTTTAAAATAAAAATAATATTAAAAAAATATATTCTAACAATATTTTATTCAATATTTTAATTTTAATTTCATCTCATCTACGAAAACAAACGAGACCAAGTTCAATTGATTAATGGTTACAAAGATGGATAAGATATGAGATGAAAAATTTGTAAATAGTTATGAAATAATTTAAATTAAGATGTTTTATTGGATTTAATTAGAAAATATGAGAGAAAAAGTTGAATATTGTTAAAATAGAATTTTTTAATATTATTTTTATTTTTCATATTTGAAAAAATTAAATTATTTTTCTTGTTTTATTTGTATATTTGAAAAAATTATAATAATTAGATAATTAATAAATAAAAAAGTTGAAGAGTTAAAAATTTAAAATTTAAAATATTTATATTTTAATAGTATTTAGATGTTGAGATGGGTTAGTTTGAGAGTCGAGATCATCTGTAAAATCAAACGAGGCTTAACTTAAATAGGCGTCTCCACATTTTTTTGCTAAAATATTGCAGTGAACTGCCCTGGTTTTTGCCTTGCACATACAAATTTAATTTGTGATAGATTTAATATATATAAGACGCCAATCCCATGCAAATTTGCTTGAAGTCTTAAAAGTGTGTCTACATCACCAAGAAATTAATTAGCCACTTCAGTAGAAATTTATATATAAGTCTTGTATAAATTTTTTATAAAAAATATGGGCTCTATTATAAAAATAAAAATAAAAAATTTGAATTTTTCACATTTTTTATACTAATTAAATTCATTTTTTATATTTTTTTATCTTATATATATATATATATTATATAATAAACTTCAAAAAACACCAGAAGAGACCGCAATCAATGCAGAAAGTGAATTGGCTTATGATGATGCTGCGTTCTAGCTAGTTGGCTGTAAGATTTTGTCCTATTCTGATTGCCAATAATTCAGGTCCCATCAGCTCATTATTTAGTGATTTTCTTTCCTTTTATATATATATATATATATATATGCCAGCAAATAAACGCCAACGTCCAAACTTCATCATAGTTTATAGGCCAGGACAGGCCGTCCATTAAATCAAACCACGATCATTTATTTTATTAGTAATCGTCGTGATCTTATGATGTAATATTAGATGATTAAAAATTATTTATTATATTTTATTTATAAATTTATCATTTAATACTACTTCATATAATGATAAGAGGATGATAAGATTTGAAATAATGAATTTTTTTTTTTTTTTTATCCATTGAATAGATCTGAATCCCTTTTGGGCATAAAACTGCCAATCTATCAATACCAGATCTTTAGTAGCATCATGCATGTACTGATCAACAGGAAAGCAAATCCAACAGCTGGAAATTCATATTCCAAGTAATTATCACTTTCATGAATGGGTGCGCCACAAAAAACAGATAATATATTGATAAAACTCAAGCTGAATACTATATATTAATTGAATGGATTAATATCAAAGTTAATTAACCCATTAATTGCATACAAATTAAGAACCCAAATGCCAACTCGATCTCTGCTAATTACATTGATGATCTTTCAACATCATCTCACACTTTGTTTTGGCCTTGAGTTCTACAGGAAATTACTAGAAACCATACAATAGACTTATATAAGAACAGCAGAGAACAAAACGGAGAACAAAGAAAAACAGCAGCAACACCCTGCACCAAGAAGCAAGATTTCAGAAGACCAAGATGATGATCATCAGTACATAAATATATCAGCAGAAGCCATTATGGGATGGTTCATATAGGGAGAGCTCCATGGCTGCAGGAGGCTATTATCATGGGTCGTCTGAGTACTGTCCCCAAGCCCAAAAAGACCAGTTGTTGAGTTCACGTAATTGACGATCTCATTCAGAGACTCTAATCTCTGGTTAAGCTCAGCCATCTGAGCCCTCAGAATGGAGTTCTCAGCCTCAATGTTCAAGTAGACCTGAGAGGTCATGTTCATGCTTGTGCGGATTTGGTTGTTCTCCTTCGCGAGCTGGCAAACTTGGGTCATCAGATCGTCCAGGTGCTTCTGTTTCCGCTGCCGTGATCGACGCGCCGATTCACGGTTGGAAAGCATCCTTTTCCGCTTTCTTTGATCCATGACATGATCATGAAGATCGCCCTCAGACCCTGAGTTCTGGAGCGTGCTGGATCCTAAGGAAGCTCCAGTACTAGAAGAAGCCATGGTAGATCTTTCTAACAACAACAGAAATATATTAAGCTAAACAAAAACAAGATTTTTCTTTCTGGATTATGCTTGTTAATAAAAAAAGCAAAGAACCCAGATGCTAATTATTTGAAAATAACTCTAATAATATATATATAGGATAGGAATTATATTATGAAGGCCTAGTTCTGAGGTCTAGGTAGAGAGGGGACGACCTAGTTTAATTCATGAAAAAACGTAGAACCAGTAGAGGAAGACAACAGAGAATGACTGAACCAAGTGGGTCCTGCGACGGAGGGTGGAGTTGATCATAAACCCAGAAAGGAGGATTTCACTAACAACCGGAGACATGAGTCCCAAAAATCAAGAACAAGACATATTTTTGCATCAAAAAACTTGTGATCGATCTAGATCAGGGATATGGTTTTCTAGTGACAGAGTTTCAGAGCCTTAGATCTAGAGGAGAAGACCTGAAAAGGATCAGAATTAAAGACGGAGCAACAGATCAGACTCAAAGTTCAGAGGGGAAAGAAGATGGAGAAGTGGAAGAGGATTTGCAGGGTGGTGTTGCCGTAATTTATAGACCAAATACCACCCATTGCAAATAAATTATTTCAGAAAACGAAGCAGTTGCATCAATAAAATAACAGTGATGGCTTAGAAAATTAATATAATAATATAGTTTAGTCCTAAATTTATTGATCGATCTCTTCCTCGATCCACTAGTTTTACCTTTTTTATTTTGATGTAATTATATAATATGTGATATATTTATTATCTTTAAATAAAAAATATTAAATAAAAAATTATTTAATAATAATAAATATATTACATCTTATATAATGAATGATTGGTTTGCAGTATGTATTTATAATATGAAAGGATTGAAATAAGAAAAATTATAGTTACAATTATGAATGTTTAAGTGCTGTCTAATTATTTTAAAAAAATAAATCTATACAGAATTTATATAAAAAAATTAAATTTTTAATAATAAATTATGTTTTTTTATTAAATTACTGTATAAAATTTACGATATTTACGCACTTTAACTGTAACATTATTCCTGAAATAAATATCGCGTACGATCGATGTACGTATTTGGAGAAGGAACAAAGAGAGCCAGAAATTAGCTGACATGTCAGCCTACTATATATATATATATATATATATCATCAGTACTGTACTACTGTATCTTTGCAATCGATCGATCGATCTCGAACCGGCCTATACATCACATGTATTCATGTCAGACTTCTGAACAATATTGGTCCCTTTTAATTTAATTATATAATCATGTTCCAGCTACTCCTTTCTTTTTCTATTAGAAGGATTTTTTATTTTTTATGGAAAAAAAAAAAAAAAAAAGTAAAATTACTCTTATCGCTCTCGATCCGATTATATTTTTTTAATATTTTTTTATTTAGTGATTAAATAAATATTTTTTAATGATATTATAATTTTTTTATTTTTTTTAAAAATATTTTATAGTGTTAAAAATATATATGTATAAAAAAATAAAATAAAATAATATAACATTTTACACTATTGGTGGCTCCCAGCGAGACTAGGAGCGGTAGCGGTAAAGCCACCCAAAAAAAAAAAAAAACTTTTGTAAATAAATAAATAACGAGAATCTCTCTTTAAAACTTCTCAAAATTTCAAAACCGGAAACTTTACTTATATTAATGATAAACATTTCAAGATCTGATCAGTGTGTTGGGAGACCATAAGAGAGAAAAAAAAAAGTAAAATAAAATGTGAGATTAATAACATAATACAAAATTTATATGATTCGATAAGATGTTTACATTCACTTAACTGTAGAAATCTTTATTTTAGATTATAAGTTATAAATATAGTGTGACAACTATATATATAAGAGTATTATACAATATATAATAAATTCTAACCAGCGAGTCTAGTTAGATCAAAAATAAAAATGGGTCAAAAACCTCACCCAAATTTATTAGAAAATACTAAAAATTATAATGGATTCTTATCGAGTCAGATCATCAATTAGGCAGCACACGCACACAAACAAAACTAGACTCGATTCACACAAAAAGGCTCAACACAGTGTAATATATATAAGTTTGATCTTGAGTTTACTTGTATATATGTGAATGGGGACAATTGGTTTCACATATTCTTATAAGTGGAAAGGAATAAATATCTTAAAAGAAAATTTGAAAATATAAAATATGTTCTGAATTTGATGGATGGTCATGTAACTGATCACATTCCAAACTATTCAAAAGATTATATATTAACACAAAGAAGTCAAAAAAAAAAAGAAGATGGCTGCCATTGAATTCAAATTTCATCAGATTCTGCATGCCATTTGTGGATTCGATCCGTTCCATTAATTATATATATATGGCTGAAAAAGAGGTATCATTTTGTTTTGTTTGCTTTCTAATTCCTTTCCAACTTTCGGTTTTATTATTAGTACTCTTTAATTATTAGATGCCATATGCTGAGGATTTAGGTAATATCTCTTTCAAATATGCCAAATGCCATTCATTCGAGCATTAATTTTAGCTAAATAAATTTAAAAAATAAATAAATAAATAAATATATATATTTAGTCTTTGTTAAGCATAATTTTTACTTTTGTTAAGATTCATTAATCGTCACTACAAGAAGACTGCTTATTTGCGACCAGTTAATGTCAGCGAAATGATTATTTGCAACTAAAATTGGTTGTGAAAAGTCTTTTAATTGCAATAAATTGATCACAAAAGTCCAATTTTCTTGTAGTGCGTGATCAAGATTCTACTCCATTACTTAGAGGTCAAAGAGTACTATTTTAAAATTTTAAAATGCAAATTTATTTTCTTTCCAAATTAAGAAAATGAAGGAAGGGTTAGGGCATACAAAGATCTTTTTAGTGAGTTTCTCATGTTTACAACAATAATGGCATCGAGCGAAAAATGATGTGTGTTTATTATTTTTCTTTTTTGATAATATTAGCATAGTAGCAGGACTCCGATGATTATCAATTACCTATTATCGGATGATTGATAATTTAATAGTTTGGGGTTCAAATTCTGTTTTACCTCTCATTTCAATTAAATAGTTTCAATTATTGGACTCATTAATTATGAGAGTTTAGCTCAATCTTAACAAGAGGATGTAAATTTAATTATCTAACTAATATTCTAATACTCTTAAGAATATCTTAGACTAAATATGTATGATATTTAAATGAGAATATTACATTAGGGGTGGCAATTTGTTTTTTTCGAGTCATGCTCGTGTCATATTAAGTCATGAGTATTAGACTATACATAAGCCAACCAAAACACAACCCGCTTGATTAAATGGGTCAGACCCTAAAACCTTAACACAACAACTCATATAAATAACGGATAACACGACACGACTTACTTAACCCGTTTAATAATTTAACTTTTATTAGATTAACCTAAACATGACCTATTTAAGCCATTTAACTTGTTTCATATACCTGGATTGAGCTGACACATATATTTATTTTTAACCTAATTAGTATAAGTTTATATATAATACAAGGACACTATAAATCAAATACAATCACAACTAGATTCATCATAAAATATTTTATTATCAATATCTAAATGAGTAATATATAAAATTAAATTAAATATTAACAAAAAACACTTAACAATTTGAGATATTAAGTAGTTAAATACTAATATTAATATTACATATTCTCAACAAAAAATATATATATATATATATAAGACTAAACATTTATAAAACTTGAAAATAGAATATATTCATGTTACACGAGTTGATTACGAGTTTCGTAGATTGACCCGCAATTGATATGTTTATTAATCGTTTCTTATCGGGCTGCTTGTTTCATTGATTTATTATGTTGTTTGTATTCAAGGAAAAAGAAGAAAAGGGCAGAAAAAGGAATTAAGAAAGCATGAATAGATGAGATCAGTTCAAGCCCAGGAGATAACGAAGTCAAGAAAAGAAGCAGTAGTACTGCCTAACCCATCCCCTAATGCATATCACTAAAAACATATATATATTCATAGATTGTTTATAATAAAGCATTCAAAACCTTTGCCCCATTATCTTGTACTTTTTGTGAATATATATATATCATCCGCACATGTTATTGATCTGTAGTTTATTGTATTGGACCGCAGATATAAAAGATTCTCCAAAGTTTGCTATATATATATATTTATGGAGTAGTGTTTTTTTTTTTTAAGTCAGTGGAAGATGAAGCTTCCTCTGATTGCTATGCAGCCCTTAATTAATTATATACACATATTAAGGGATGACATTTTGAGCTGTAAAAAAGGCACTTTAATATGCATAAATATTATATTCTCCAAATATTTCTTTAGAGAATACACTCTTCTCGCTCTCTCTCTCTCTCTCTCTCTCTCTCTCTCAAATACACTCTTCTCGCTCTCGCCTGCAGGCCGCTCAACTCTCTGTGAAAGCAATAAAAGTTTGCTACTTTTTCTTTTTTAATAATTAACAACAACTTTATTTTTTTTTCTAAGATCTATATTTTCATTGTTATTTTGTTGTTATGGGTATCTTTTGGCATGGGCTGGTTTGACATGTATAGAAAGATGATGATGAATTTAATACGATTATTAGTTCATAGGCAATGACCTACAGAGAAGAGAGTATTTAAGAGAGAGAGAGAGATAGAGAGAGAGAGAGAGAGAGAGAGAGGAAAGTTGTAGTGGGGTGGGAAGAGATGGAAAATAAAAAATCAATCTAATATATGCGAGTGTAGATGGAGATTTGTTGCATATTCTAAGTGATAGAAATGCTATTGGCCGGTATTAAAACTGGATTTGCATCATTGTTTGGTCATATCTCATTTCTTTATTGCTCATTGTTTGGTCATATCTCATTTCTTTATTGCTCATTGTTTGGTCATATCTCATTTTATAAGGATACTTGAAAAAATAGCCAACCGAAATATATGGGAAGCATGAAAACTCGATCGATCTCGATCGGTGTGTGGATCAGTCTGCCCCTCCTTGAAATTTTAATTAGTTCTGCTAGATTTTCTAATTAGGAATATTGACTACACATTGCTAAAAATTACTTTTCATCCATAGCTAAATGATTAGTTTAAACTTTTAGGATAATAAGCGGAAGCTAAATTCAAGTATTAATTATTCTAAAATGATCAGTAAAAGTAATAACGCTAGCTTATAATTCCTTGAATAAATGATAAGTTTAACAAATTACAAGTCATGTGTAAACATATTACTGATTACGTTACCCATTACAGTTATAAAAATAAGAAAAATGATAGTTATAATCGCGAATGTGCAAACGTCGGACAATCATTTTGAAAAAAATGAATAAATACAGGATCCAGTACATGAAAATAAAATTAATTTTTTAATAATAGATCTCACTCTTTTTCAAAGCGACTGCACGATACTTGCGCACTCCACGACTGTATGTAACATTACTCTAAAAATAAAGCCAAATGATCAGTACTTTTATTATGATAATTGATGTGATAGACTTTCACATTATCGATATGTTTGGTGTGTCAACAAGTAAGCTTACAAATAGATTCTTTATCATTGATCAACAACCTAAGTTTGAGCCAATAACACAATTGTATAAAAGGAACATTAAGTCCCGTTTGAATAGTAAAATTGTTTTATCTCATCTCATTATTACAATTTTTTCAAATTCTCACACAAAATATAATAAATAATTTAACTTTTTCAAATTTCAAAACAATAATAATATTAAAAAATAATATTTTATTCAATTTTTAACTTTCATCTAGTCTCAACAGCACCTAAATCCATATAAAACCTTTCTTTTTCCACCATGTTTATTTGAAGAAGTTTCACTGATCATATAAAAGCCCGAATGAAAATAAATTATCAATATTCATGTTCATATTAGAAATTTTGTTAATTTTGCTCGCTTCTAGTACTAGGATAATTTGAAATTGAATGCCTTTTAGTGGGTCTGCAAGCTGTTGCCTAAGCATACTCAGAAGCCCAGTTACAGTTGAACGGTAATGAGATGAGTTGTGAATAGTAATGAGATTTGTGAGTTAAAGTTGCTGAATAGTAATGAATAGTAGTGAAATGAGTTGAGATGAGCTGAGATATCCTACAAATCCAAACGTCACCTTCCCGTTTGAATAGTGAAATTGTTTTATTTCATCTCATCATTACAATTTTTCAAATTCTCACAAAAAATATAATAAATAATTCAACTTTTTCAAATTTCAAAACAATAATAATATTAAAAAATAATATTTTATTCAACTTTCATCGCAACTCATCTCATCTCAACAGCACCTAAATCCATATAAAACCTTTCTTTTTCCACCATGTTTATTTGAAGAAGTTTCACTGATCATATAAAAGCCCGAATGAAAATAAATTATCAATATTCATGTTCATATTAGAAATTTTGTTAATTTTGCTCGCTTCTAGTACTAGGATAATTTGAAATTGAATGCCTTTTAGTGGGTCTGCAAGCTGTTGCCTAAGCATACTCAGAAGAAGTTCATGGATATAATACGAAGCCCAGTTACATGGGCTTCTGACCCCAGAGATATGCTTTTAAAGTTGTTTGGGCTTACAACTTTTGACGGGCTGAATCAAGTTCGCCTTAAAAAAAAAAAAAAAATAGAGAAGAGATATTTATAATCGTAAATTATATAACTGTCGCGTAATCGTTTTTAAAAAAATAAATAAAATATAAAATTTACATGAAAAAAATTAATTTTTTAAAGTGGACTCTACTTTTTATCAAAGCGATTACGCGGTGTTTACACATTTCACGATTATATGTAAAATTATTCACGAAAAAAAAAGTTAAACCATATTATTCGGTCGATAATAATAAATATAATACTCTCAAGGCGCTTTTTAGAATTTGAACCCACAACTTAATTTTGTTACTCAGCTGAGGAAATATTGAAAAGAGTTTTAAAAAACTGTGAAACGAAAAGCTTTAGAAAAAACCTTCCACACCATCTTCCTAGTTTTCCTATTCGAAGGATCAAAACACCAAGGTGAATGGTTTCTCGCGTGTATGAGCATGGGTGCATGCATACAACAAGAGAATCATGTATTTTCATGATCATGAATGCCTATGACAATTCAATTTTCTAGAGAAAGTGAGGATAATATCTCTTATTAAATCTATGATCATTGATGCATCTCGAGTTATAATATCTTTAGACAATCATGCCATACATTCATCATGAACTAGACAAGAGCCGATATTCCTGGACTACAACTAAAGGCATCAACCATTTACAAGTTACAAGATGCCATGTCCCATACTTACAATTTGAAGAATTCAAACTAATGAACAATACCGCAAAACAAAATCTCAGGGCAATCACAAAGTTTAAGATTGCACATTTCCTATAGGAACATTAGAACTAGCTCCAGAGAAGCGTCATAGAAAACACCGCGATCAAGGGAATGTTTTACGGTACCTACACATGGGCAGAGGTAGCTTCGGAATGGTAAAGCATCATCTCATTCCACATCATCTCCCTAATCATCTGCTCCCCCAAATTTTCATCTATGTCGAGATTAATTGTGACTTGGGCAGGAGAATTACTTCTTGGATCATACAGCTCTGACATGTAAGGGTGTTGGAGTGCTTCAGACACGGTAATTCTCTTAGTTGGATCAAACACAAGCATCCTTCGCAACAAGTCTATAGCTAAAGGGTCAGCTTCGGGGTACAAACGGGAAAACTGCATCCCCCTTGAATGGGGTAGTGATTTGATGTGCTTCCTGGCCTTTGGATTTTCAATGAACTCAAGATCAGCTTCATGTTGGCTGCCAAGAACATTGATTATCAGTTTCAGCTGGTTGAGGCAATCCGTTCCAGGGAAGATTGGTTTCCGACCAAGAATCTCAGCAAAGATGCATCCTACAGACCACACATCGATGGAGGTTCCATAATTGTCACAACCCAAGAGGAGCTCTGGTGCACGGTACCAACGAGTGACAACATACTCTGTCATGAACTGATCATCGCCTCCATTAGTTCGTGCCAGCCCAAAATCACATATCTTTAAGTCACAATTGGCATTGATAAGGAGGTTCCCAGGCTTCAAGTCCCGGTGAAGGATATTTGCGGAATGAAGATAATTGAGCCCTCGAAGCAACTAGTATGTGTAATATGAATCAGTCACAAGAAGACTGAAAATCAAGAGTACTTGAAAAAAATGACGATAAAGAGAGAGTTCAAAACTTAACGAAGTTTTTACAGTGCGAAATGCAAGACCACCATCTTTTAATGAATCCATTCAGCAAATACTACAGGCTGTCCCTATTATTATACTTACACCAATTGAAGTTATTGAATGCAACCGTTTTGTTTAGTTTTTATTTTTTGTTATTTATGTTTCTATATATGAGGAGCATGCTCATTAGAAAGGGCTCACCCTCTTGGTTTGTACTTATCCCAGAATAAAAGGAAAAAAACTTTGTCTAGGCTAAACTTGACTGTTACAACATTGAAATATCATTGTTTTACACCTCTATAATCTCTCCTATAAATTATCATGGGAACTCCAATAATATAGGATCTAAGGGGTGAGGACTAGCATCGAAGTCATCAACTATTATGGAGAGAATAGATGAGTTCAAAGGAGAAGTGGAGAACTCAGCAGGTATGTACATTTAGTTCGACACTGATACCCAACAACAACATTTAAGTAAACAAATCACGAAAATCAGAACAGCCCATGGCATATCCAAGTTTTATACACTCATCCATGTCCACACCATGGATTGTCTCCTAAAGGTGGAACATTGATGCTAATGCAGTACTTGACACTTGAATCTGATATAAATATAGAACAAACGAACTTAATAGTTAGTATCCACATGTAAATTCCATTCCAAACGTTTCCAGCACTTCAATACCCAACATAATCTATAACTCAACATGATCTTCTCTGTTCAATAATTTTCAGTTGATACTATCATTATAAATGGTCAAATATTTATTACTAACAGTATCCTTAAGTAAACCGGTACTCATTTTCAATGTAAGAATGCATTCCCAAGCAATCCCTCGTCCTCGTCTATTTTTACGATTACCAAATTGGAATGAAAAACACCATACGCCTAAAAGACAACTTAATTTACCTGGAACAAGAAATATTTGCAATGATCACCAGAGAGTGGCTGCGAGGACTTGATAACCTGATGAAGATCCGCATCCATAAGTTCGTAAACCAAGTATATGTCCTTGAAAGTCATTCGATGACTAGCCTTCATGACATCCTTCAAAGCAATAACATTCTCGTGCCGAAGATGTCTAAGAAGCTTCAGCTCCCTCAGCGTTCTCAGCGCATCAATGGTGTTCTCAAACACATTTTTTATCTTCTTGATTGCAACTTTCTCATTGGTTTCCCTGTTGATGGAAGAGCACACCACGCCATATGCCCCTTTACCTACGGGTTTGATGGGCACGTATTTGGTGTCGATCTCGAACACCGTTTTCCACATTGTGTAGTAATGCTTCCCTCGTTGCCTAACGCCATTCGGAGGCTCTACCGGAGTAGCCATTCCCAAATTACTGAGTAGCAATCTAACCAGCAATAGCCTGTGATTAGTTCAACGAACAAAGAACAGAAATTGAGAATGCTGTTTATGTCTTTACAGATATGAGGAAGGGGTTTAGAATCGATCCTTACTTGCCGATTATACTTGGGTTTTGTTTGGAATTTCGTTCTTTTTGGGTCGCCTTCTTTGCCGTATCGCTTTTTCTCCGACTTTCTTAAAACATTAAAAATTCTCGCCTTTTGCGTTATCCAACCCAGAAACTCATACGAGCCTTCACACCATTCACGAAACCAATGTTCCGACAATGAAGCTGGGAAGAATCTCACGCTATACACGAGTAGTCTCTGGCTCCTACAACAATTTCACCCACCCACCAATATCAGGTATTTCTCTTTGTTTCCTTCAAAAGTCTCAAAATCTGATAAAAGAAAAGGACTGACCTTGAAGAAATAATCCCGAGCTCTGAAGGAAAGAGATCGGATGGGTCTTAGGGATAAGGACAGGAGTTGCAAATCAACCGGAAACTGAGGGAGAGATCAAAGATGGGTATGAATTGGAAGAGCAAGATTCAACACCCCCCGACACGGCTATCTATCGAGGAAACGGCGGCTAAGGATCTTTCTTTGCTTGTTTTAGGAAATATCAGTCACCTATCTCTATATAATACATCTAGCCTCTTGTTCTTCGATCGTCAACGTTAAATACTGCTGCACTTTTCTCCTATCGAACGATGAATAATTGGAATTCTATATATATATATATATATATATGAGAATGCAATATCATGCGTTAAGAGTCCCGAGAAAATATGAGTCTGTATCCTAATCCAACTCTTTCTACACGTCTAATCAGAGAGTCATGGGGATAAATACACAATTTTTTTCTTAACTTATCATCTAATTTACCAACATAACTTTTTTTTTTTTTCAAATTATCCATTTTCATACTCTTGAATAAAAGAAAAATAAAAAATATATATATTCAAATAAAATATAATCTTGAAAAACCTAAGAAAAGTGAAGATGACTTTGATAAAAAAAATTCCTCATTTAAAAATTATTTCGGGTACATTGTAATTGGGAAAATGAATATATGATATATGTAAAAGCTAATGTACTGTTTGATAATTTTTTTTTAACTTAATAATTAAAAAAGTAATTTTAAGCGTATTGATATATTTTTTTATTTTTTTAAAATATTTAAATATATTAAAAAATGTGAATAAAAAATTAAAAAGAAAAAAATTACAAAACCAACTAACAGTAACAATTAGCGATATTATTTAGACGGTAGAGTAGCACCACTATATGATATATGATTGATTGATTGATAGATTATACTCTAAAGATTTATTGATAAGTATGTATCTTATCCAACGTAGGGGAGATTAAGGCCTTGTTTGTTTTTCAAAAACATCTCATCTCATCTCATCTCATCATTACAACTTTCTCAAATCCCCACACAAAATAAAATAAACAATTCAACTTTTTCAAATCCCAAAACAACAATAATATTAAAAAATATATTCTAACAATATTTTATTCAACTTTTTAACTTTAATCTCAATTCATCTCATCTCATATCTGAAAACAAACGAGCCCTAAGTTAGGCAGATTAATTAGAGCTCAGGCGTCAGAGGGTGTGGGTAAAAGGAATGGAATGGAATGGAACCTAAAGGGAGCATTACGCTATGCTTGATGACACGACAAAGATCAAGAAAGAGAAAAAAAAGGGTCAGCCTTTACTTGCCCTGTAATTCATTCAATCCATCTCGTGAATATATATATATATATATATATATATATATATATATATATATATATGTGTGTGTGTATATAACTTCAAAGTCGACATTCTCCACTATTCTTTTCCTCCACAAGCAAGCTGTGTATCGTGTGCATGGACAACTGTGATTGAGTCCGGTTTCTTTTCTCTTGTTCCACTTCTCCATCTATGTCTCAATTCCAACCAAATCCATATTTCATATCTTGTTATTTCTAAGGCCCAGTTTGATTTTACAGATGATCTCAACACATCTAATCTTAATATTTAAATAAAAATATTTTTCAATTTTCAATTTTAAATTTTTAAATTTTTAAATTTTTTTCATCTAGTCATTATCTAATTATTACAACTTTTCTAAATAAAATAAGAAAAATAATTCAACTTTTTTAAATTTCAAAATAAAAATTATATTAAAAAATTATATTTTAACAATAACTTTATAATATTTTATTTAATTGTTTTCTCTCGTTTCTTAAAATTCTATAAAATATTTTAACTCAAACAATTTCACTATTATTCAAAAACTATCTCACTACTATTCCTAAATTTTTTATCTCATCTGTGTAATCAAACGAAACCTAATAATTATCATTATATTATAAGTAATGTTAATTACAATCTTAAAATTTGAAAATTTTGCTAAATGGATAATATATGGTATAAAAGTCTTTAAATAACGCTACTATATTATCATACAAGATTTTAATTCATATCTATGACCGGTATTAAATGGCATTGGTCAGCTTAATTCAAGTGATTTGGGAGCTACGCACTAAAATGAGATTTCTTTTAGAAAAAAAAAAAAAAGAAAAAGAAAATCCATATAAGAGCACAACCGCAAAATTCAAATGATCCTTCATTTATTTTTCCTTCATGGTCGATGGGGTGGGCCTGTTTTTCGATTGATATGTTATGAGATGACATTTAACTATCTAAGTATTATTGCGAAAATGAGTAGTGAGGTGATTTTAGATGATATGTGAATAAAAATAAAATAATAAATAATAATAATAAAAGATAAAAAGTAAATATTAAATATTGAATAGTAGTTGAGTGATCAAAGCCAAACACAGCCTTAAAACTCTTTCCAAAAAAAAAAAAAAAACTGTTGACTTATAATTTTTTTTTTCCCTAAAATCAAAGTTTCATTGCTTTGGACTTTCTTATTATGTCTATAAAAAGTGTCCCGTGAAAAATGTAGAAAAATACACACACAAACACACATATATATACATAAATAGAAATATAGGTTTGAAATTTATGTTTCACAGAATGAAAAATGCTAAATGTATTTAATAAAAATTTATAAAAAATTTATTTTTTTTACATATCAGTTAATGATACGCTAAAAATCATTAAATTTGAATTTTAAAAAAATTAACAAAATAAGTATTGTAAGTAAAAATATAAGTATATATAGCATTGCTTTTCAGTGAATAATGAATAGAAAATTTGAAATAATTTAAAAAGAATAAACTAAAAAAAAAAATTTTAAAAATATTAAAAAATTTAAAAATTTTAAAAAATATGGAGTATGAAAGTGATAGAAGTTGTGTAACAAAACTCTATCTGTAAATGATAGAGTCGTATTAATTAGAACACCTTTGACCCAACGGAAAAAAAAACAACTTTTAATAATAATAAAAGTTATTATTAAAGCAAAATAAGCTTGCAGATATTTTTAGGTAGAGAGATAAATTGTTTTTTTCATAAGTTGTTCCTATGAAATAAATATTTAAAAAAAAACAAAAGAATGTACTCAATTTTATTGATAACTCTTACTTGTAGTTGGCAGATGAATACCTTATATAAAAAGAAGTAAAAGATTACAAAAAAAATCCCAAAACCAGACTCCTATATAAAATATATGAACCTAACAAAAATTAGTACAATCACATCATACTAAGTGCATTCTCATCCGACTCCCTATAATTTTCTCTAAATTTTAATTAGAAATCACACTTCCTATAATTTTTTCTTAAATTTTACTCATCTTTAAAAACCTTCTACATCTCATTCTCTATCATTTATCTATTTTGTTAAAATAATATTTTTCTATTATTTCTTTATTATTATTTCTACATATATAAAGAATATATAAAGATATATATAAAAAGTGATTTAGGAGATAAACAGTAGCTTTTCAAATATAAAGAATTACTATTCACATCTCAAACATTTTCCTTAAAATAAGAAATCGGATAAAGCGTAATATAGAGAATTACTGTTCACATTTCAAACCTTTTTCTTAAAATAAGAAATCGGATAAAGCGTGTATTTGGAGAAAACTCCAAATATAAACTCTATAATTTAGAGAAAATGATGTTTTAAGGCTTCGTTTGGTTACTTAACTCCTCTCAATTCATTTCAATTCATCATTACAATTTTTTCAAATTCTAACACAAAATATAATAAATAACTCAACTTTTTCAAATTCTAAAATAATAATAATATTAAAAAATAATATTCTAACAATATTTTATCATCTCAACTCAACTCATTTCAACATTTAAATACAACCTTAGACAACCGGATGGAAATGCTCTAAAAGGATACTGCCAAAAGGAAGCAGTACTGATAACTACATGATCCCTGGCTTTGATTAATTGGGATACCTACAAAAATTGGTATAATCACATGCACCAAACTAAATTATTCCATTAAAAGTTCTTTGCTTTGATGAAGTTAGCTTAATTATTCCATTAATTCGTATATAATTTAGCACCATCCCAATTATATAATACTGTTTAATTAAACACGCCAGTTATTAGGCTCTTCCTTGTATGCTAATCTCTCTGATTCCTCATAAGTAAATGACTTGTTTCCTTGGAAAACGTTTCACCACGTTTCTTTCCCAATTCTATGATTGATCGGCCTTTCAGGATTTGGTGCGTGCTGGGAAAAGGTGATTAAATATTAAATGCTCGAAAATGCCACTCTCACCAGAGCGGCTACCGACAATTCTCACCGATTGTCTTTTTTTTTTTTTTTTTTAGAACTACTACAAACAAAGAAATTATACTAAAGTAAATTCATAAATTGACATGACTTTATATGATATATTAAATTTACTTATATTAAAAATAATTTTACAATCTAACGTACTGCATCAAGTCACGTCAATTTGTAGATTTCCTTTTGTGTTATTCTTTTGTGGCTAAATTATTATTTTTTTTTTCACTTAATAATTAAGGAAGTATTTTTTAACCAGTATGTGATTTTTATTTTTTTTAAATGTTTAAAGAGTTTTAAAAAATGTGAAAGAAATGAATTCTTTTTTACCTTATCGGTGAGAATTCTCGTTTCTTTGTAGCTCTAGCAGCTCCCTTAATAGCATTAACATTAGTTTTTTTATATGCAAATGTAAAATCACATGTTTTAAAGATGAGTTTTGCTACTCATCATCTTCATACATTACACACTAATTTTTTTTATTTATTTTTTGTTCCTCTTAAATTTATTGAATTTTTCTACTTATCATCCATATACCACATATTTGGTAAGAGAAAAAAATAAAAAATTGTGGTGTATAGTGATGATGAATAAAATTTATTATTATTATTATTAGTTTTTTTTCCTAAAATTAATTTTTTTATATATTTTTTGCAATTAGCACCTATTATATATATTTGTTATTAATAATATAAATATAATAATAAAAAATATAATTTTTATATATTATATTAAAAATATAATAAAATGATAAAAAAAATAATATATTATAATAATAAAATGAAGGTAAAGGTGAATATGAGGATTCTGTTGAGGGAGGGAGAAGAAGAAAAGGTTGTGAGGGAAAGAGTGGGAGGAGAGAGAAAAAATTAATAAAATAGAATTTAACGAGTAAATAGTACATCGTTAAAGATGTATTGACATTGTTCATGGTTATAGAAATATTTTTATATGCTAATCTAATGTAATCAAAATGGGCTCGTTTGTTTTCGCATATGAGTTGAAATTAAAATTAAAAAGTTGAGTAAAATATTGTTAGAATATATTTTTTAATATTATTTTTATTTTGAGATTTGAAAAAGTTAAATTGATTTTATTTTATATTAGAAGTTAGGAAAGTTGTAATGATTAGATAAGATTAGATGAGATATTTTTTGAAAATAAATTAGACTTAATGACCTTGTTATGTAAATATATATTTACATTTGCATATAGATGAATCAATGTCAATGCTCTAAATGCAATGGGGTTTGGTGCGGCTTCTCGCCACTTTTTCTTTTAGATTTTCAATGAGAATGAAGGTCTGACAAATCGAACCGATCAGTCGATTTCGGCCCAAAACCAAACCGATCGGTTCTCTACTAGTTTCAACATTTGTCAGTTGATTTTTTCAGTTGGACCGTGCTACATGGACTGATGAATTAACTGGAGAAATCAACTGAAAAGTGTAAATTCACTTTTTCATTTTTTTTCCTTCTTTTCTTTTAATATTTTTTATACAACTTTAAACATTTTTAAAAAATAAGAAAAAATATCAATTTATTAATATTCACTTCATTAATTATTAAATAAAAATAAAAATAAATAATTTAATCAATCATTTTTATTAGTTCAACTAATATTTTTCTTTTAGTTACTATTCACTCTTAAGTAGCTAGAGTGCTGTTATGGTGATGTCCAAGTAAGAAAGTCACCTTCAATTACCCGGTCTACGCTTTTTCATCAGAAAGAAAATGTACAACGCGACTACTAATTAATTTCTCATTAATTTATGTATGATGGCGTGTTCTACATCTAAGTTAGCCGTTACAAACTGAAATGGATAAAGCACACAACGCTATACATTCCCTACACGTCTAATTATAGGTTAGCACTCACGTTGTCTTTGCGCTTTTGCATTTTCTTCTTTAAAAAACTCGATGATCGAGCATGTTTGGTAAATGTGAGAATTGTTTTTAGAAATTCTCATAACTTCATTCCTAATCCTAAACATCACTCAAATATAAAATATCTTTTAATTTTAAATTTTTAATCTTTTTATTTAAGTACCGTTTGAATAGTGAGTTGAGATGAGATGAGAGTTGAATAAAATTTTATTTTTTAATATTATTATTGTTTTGAAATTTGAAAAAATTGAATTGTTTATTACATTTTGTACGGAAATTTAAGAAAGTTTTAATGATGAAATGAGATGAGATGAAATATTTTCACTAGACCTCGTTTGGATACAGAAATAGTTTCATCTCATCTCATCATTATAACTTTCTCAAATTTTCACATAAAATTTAATAAACAATTCAATTTTTTAAAATCTCAAAACAATAATAATCTAACAATATTTTATTCAACTTTTAACTTTCATCTAAAACCATCTCACTATCCAAATTGGGTCTTAATCATTATCTAATCATTATTCAAACACAAAAATCATTACAATTTTTATAAACTTAAAAAAAATATATTAAGAAATTACATTCAAATAATTCTTCAATTTTATTTATTTACTTTCACAAACTCAATACAATACTTATTTTAATGGACTTTGAGTTTCACTTTGAACTATGAAATTATTCTCACGCGCGTCCATGCATTCAAAACTTGATATCCATGTTCATGTATGTCAATAATCCCAACGGTATGTGACAACAACAAAATAAAATAGTCAAAGCAATAAAATTATGAAAAAAGCTAAACGCTATCGTTTTGTGTAAACACGGTGCAAACACCGGCTGATGTGGCAAAAAATTGAAATGTCCAGTTTAGTGATCCCTCCTTCCATTTCCCTCCCTCTCTTCCATTTCTCTCGAGTTCTTAGCTCTCGAGTTCTTATATATCAGACTTGTCAGCTCGTTATATGTATATGTAGGAATGTCATATTCTATGGAACAGAACCAAATTAGGCCGGAGCTTAGAAGTAGAGGAGGGCTCAGCTAGCCTTGAGCCAGCTTGTGCCAAACTCATATGCATCATATATAAGTACTGGTTATGATTAAGGGCTTAATTTGGTGATCACCATACTCACTAATAAAGGAAGACAATTTGAAGGCCTTATTACTTAAACGATAATGGGTGCTGAAATCATGGTAAGTTTATAAGCCTAACGTGCCCGACAGTCATCTCTCGAATTTAATACGAGTACATGCCTTTAAAAGAAAGAATTGCTTTAATCACAAAAAAATTTTATAAAAGTAAATTCATAAACTAATATGACTTGATGTATTATGTTAAATTATAAAATTATTTTTATTATAAAATAAATTTAATGTATTGTAGGAAACAAAATCAGTTTGTGAATTTATTTTTATGAGATTTTTTTTATTATAGATGTAGCAGTTTTCTCTAGACAAAATATAGGTCACTATAATGAAATTGTCAAGAGTACACATTTATTACAAAACTAGTAGGAAGGCATGTGCCTTGCACGTGCCCGACTCCCTCTATAAAAATTATTTAAAATTTTAAAAAAAATATAACGAAGTGAGGCTTTCAAAACACCGCGGGACAATGCTTGAACCCATGGGTAAGCAAATAATGTTCACACGGAAAAATGATGGGAAAACGGAATATGAAGGTAGGATGAAAAATTAAGTTTGACTGAGAAAATGAAGGTGGGATTGAAAATCAAAATTTTCAGATAGACTTTGCCTAAAAATTAAAATGAACTGAGATTGATTTTTAAGAAAACCTGTAAATTTTCGTTATGAAATCAACCTTGATTATTTTTTGAACATATGGCATTTAATCATGACTGATGTAGTTATGAACAATTTGTATACTCTATTTCTGTATTGGCATTGCAGGACATAGTAGTTAGTTTTGTGAAGAATGTAGTTATTAGAAGGTCTATCTCCTATTAGAGTAGACTTCCACGTAATTGGGCATCTTCTGGGCATGGTTGTATGCTCTTTTACTCATGCTTGCATATGCTTAATTAGTGATGTGATATCCCATATAATATGGATAAGGGTAGGTGGTGTATGGAATCTCACATTACTTGAGAATGAGAAGTTCTTGCTCTTTATAAGGTTTTAATGAGGCTCCAATTGTATCATTGACTAGTCCTTTTAGAGTATAGGCCATGTGGTTTGGACCTTCTATTGGGGCGTTACAAATAGTATCAGAGCCTATCCCAATCCCAACCAGAAATGTGGGATTGAGCCGTACCACCTACAATGGACAGGCCCGATGAGGACGTCGAGAATTTAAGGGGGGTAGATTGTGATACCCCCATATGATATGTATATGAGTAGGTGGTGTATGGGATCCCACATTGCTTGGGAAAAAGAAGTTCTTGCTCTTTATAAGGTTCTAATAGGGCTCTAATTGTATCATTAACTAGTCATTTTGGAGCATACGCCATGTGGTTTGGGTCTAACATTGGGGTGTTACAGGTGACAATCTGTGATTGAGGAGGTATTTCAATTTTTTTCTATCTCAAATGTTTTTCTGAACAGAAATCTCCAAATGTTTACGTTTATTTATTAACTTAAGCTCCTATATATATTAATTAACCTGAAATTCTCATAGTGTCAATTTTGTAACGTATTTTATTATCCTAATTATCTTTCAAAAATCTCTTTATTAGGAGTCTTATGCTCAAACTATTACGATAAAACTCTCCAATTTTACTCAATTCATTTATGATTTTATTGGTCAGAATTCATCTCTTCCTACTCGTCATAGTTTAAAATTTCTATATTTTCAACACTAATATTTAAAAATTTTGTTTCATCGTTACTTTCCTAACTAATAAGAAAAAGAAAAAAATAATATGAAACCTATTTGAGAAGAATTTTCAATATATGGAACAATTCGAAAAAATAACAAATAATATGGAATTTACTCAATTCTATTAAACAAAAATTCATTTACTCATATCACAATAAAAATATATTTGTATTGTGAGAACTTAAATGAAAAAAAAAATGATTGGAGATCCAAACCATGCAGAAGAAAAAACATAATAAAACCCAATTCTAAATGATGATAAAAATTTAGCAGTAATGAAAATTGAAAAATGAAATAGAAAAAAGATGTTTCAAGTATAAGTAATACTAATATCGAAAAAAATTTTATACTTGAAAGAAAAAAAAATATAGCTAAAGTTTTTTTTTAAAGAGTGGTGTTACCGTGCAACATATGCTTACAATTTTACGGATGTGGTGTGAAAGGCTGTTTTAACACACTCCAATAGAAAAGCCCACGGAAGCATAATACATCTTTCTTTTTCTTTTTCTTTTTTTTTTGTGAAGCATTATACATCTTAAAGAGATGAGGATCATCACATGGGCTTACTACTGAGGAAAAAAATCATACGAGATCAAGGGCTCGTCTGGTTGTCTTCACTTCTCTCCTTCACTTCTCTCATCTAGCGCCCGACTAGTTATGTTCTTGATTGAGATAGTGTCGTTTGGGAGGAATACAGTGGAGACTTAAGTGAACGTAGCGTCTCAGGTGCAGAATGGAGGAATAAAAGGGCAGCTTAAAACATGGTCGTTTTGGATGAGACTTCTAGAAGCAGCAAAGCAGTAGTTTGATATACCAGAATCCCTCGACGCTAGTCCGAGGATTGACAAAATTTTCATTTTATCTTTCCTTTCGATTATTGTGATTCTTACTAGTTTTTTTTTTAATCTTTTTTGTGATTGGAGGGAATTGTTTTGTTCCCAAAATATATGTACTTGAAAAATAAACTAAAAGGTTATGAAAAAGATCTTGTAGAACTTTGAACGTTGGAGGTAGGATTGCCTCGAATCAATCCCAATTGTATGATAGTATATTTTCTATTCTTCTCTTTTGTGATTCTTTGAAATTACGGAACCATTATTCTCATTGTCACTGGAAGGTTGCTTACAATTGGTATCTAGAGCCTTTCGATCCCCATGGCAGAGGCTACTCGTTCCAAACAACAACATGAGAACTTGCATAGGCAAGTCAAATCCCATGAAGAAAACATACAAGAAATTCGAGAAAGGTTAAACCAGCTTGGTGATATGATGCATATGTTGGTGGGGAATCAAACAGAGCTTGCTAATAGATACCAAGAGTGGGTGGTGCAGGAGACAAGGTGAGCTGCCAATGAAGGAATCCACTTGGAGTTCCCTCACTTCGATAGTGAGAATCCGGCAGGATCGGTCTTCAAGGCCAGTCAGTACTTCTAGTACCACCAAACCCTTCCTCCATAGTGTCTACTAATGGCGTCATACCATATGGATGGTGAGGCTCTTGTGGAGAGTGGGTTATTCAACAACTGGGATACCTTCATCAGGGCCATCCAAATTCGCTTTGGCCCAACGACATACGATGATCCCATGAAGGCACTCACAAGATTGAAACAAACATCAATAGTGGCTAGTTATAAGGCCCACTTTGAGTCCCTTTCTAATCGATTATGGGGTCTGTTCGAGCATCACAAGCTGACCTATTTTCTTAGTGGACTGAAGGACGAGATTCGGCTTACGATTCACATGCTCAACACAATCAACTTAAATGCAGCCTTCGGTCTTGCTAAAATCCAAGAGGAATATTTGTTTAGCACCAGAAAGACCTTCAAGCCGATGGAGGATATTGGATTGGCAATGGGGGGAGGCTAGCAGGCTCCTATTGTGAATCATGGGGAAAGCTCCAACAAAAGCCAGAAGATATTTGTGCCACCAAGGAAAGTCACCTCCCTGCAAATGGATGAGAAAGAAGAAAATGGTTGTGTTACCACTGTGATAAGAAGTGGAACTCAACCCATATTTGCAAATCCCCAAAAGTCTACTTTATGCAAGGAGAAGAGAAGTTAGACGAAAAAAATGATGAAATATATTATGATTCTAATGGACTAGAAGAATCTTATCCATCACAAGCCCATGAAGGCCATGCGATTTCGATTAATGCAGTGCTTGGCACCCCTAAACCTAATACCATGAGGTTTCTGGAGCAGATAAGGGGTGAACCCATGGTAATTTTGGAGGACTCAGGTAGCATGCATAATTTTCTGGATCCTTCGATAGCTATTAAATATCAGCTTCCAGTGGATCCTTCCAACAAGCTGGATGTGAAGATAGCAAATGGAAAAATCATAAGAAGTGGGGGCTGCTGTAAACAAGTCTCTCTGCGCATCCAAGGTAATCATTTCTCTACTTCATTTTTTATCTTAGCCCTTGGTGGGGTGTGATGTCGTGTTGGGTGTCCAATGACTTAAAACTCTAGGCCTCATTGTCTGGGATTTTAATAAGCTGCTTATGAAATTCGTGCATGGGGGAAAACATGTGGGTTTGACTAGTTTGAGTCTCAAGGACTTAACCTTTCAAGGGGCAGAGAAATATATGTTATCATCAATAAGTAAGGGAAGGGGAATTTTCCTCCAAGTGGAGGTGGTTCAGAAAAAAAAAATTTACTGGAGATACCTCAGAAGGATCTTCAACAATTATTGAGTATATTTAAAGATGTTTTTGATGAACCTAAGGGTCTGACACCCATTAGGACTCATGACCACCGGATTGTGTTAAAGGACGAAACCTCTCCAATCTCTGCATGACCATATAGATACCCCTACTACCAGAAAACTGAGATTGAAAAAATAGTGAAGGACTTGTTGCATTCAGGGTTTATTAGACCTAGCTTTAGCCCTTTTTCAGCCCCAGTGTTGTTGGTTAGAAAGGTGGATGGGAGTTGGCACCTTTGTGTTGATTATAGGGCCCTCGATAAAGAAACTATTAAGGACAAATTCCCTATTTCTATGATTGACGAGTTACTCAATGAGTTACAAGGGCGGAGGTATTTTCTAAGTTGGACCTATGATCTGGATATCATCAAGTCCGGATTGTACTTGAAGATATAGCCAAAACAACTTTTTGTACCCATGAAGTGTATTACAAGTTCCTAGTAATGCCCTTTGGCCTAACGAATGCCCATTCCACCTTCCAAGGACTTATGAATGATGTGTTTATGCCATTCCTATGAAAATTTGTCCTTGTTTTTTTTTTTATGACGTACTTGTGTACAGACGTGGGTGGGAAGAATACTTATCTCATCTCTAGCAGGTTTTACAAGTTCTACAGAGCAATAAGCTGTATGCTAAAATGACTAAGTGCAGATTTGGTGTAAGGGAGATAGACTACTTGGGCCACATGATATCTGCTAAAGGGGTCAAGGCCGATAAAGCCAAACTCAAGTCCATACTAGACTGGCCAGTACCCTCTAACATAAAGGCTTTGAGAGGTTTCCTAGGGCTTAAGGGGTACTACAGAAAATTTATACGCAACTACACGTTGATAATAGCTCCCTTGATTGCATTGTTAAAAATGAATTCATTTCAGTGGAATAAGACAGCAATAGAGGTTTTTCAAGCACTTAAAAGGGTACTCACCAGCCCTCCAGTTCCTAAGCTACCTGATTTCTCTCTTCCCTTCACTATAGAGTATGATGCAAGTGGCACGAGGGTGGGTGCAGTCCTAATGCAATAGGGATAACCAATAACTTATCTAAGTAAGGCTTTAAAAGGGAAGGAACTTCTACTTTCAACTTATGAAAAAAACCTCTTAGCTCTGGTGATAGCTGTCCAAAGGTGGATGCCTATTTATTAGGGCAGATCTTCGTTGTGAAGACAGACCAGCAGGCCCTCAAGTTCCTGCTAGAACAAAAGATAGCTCAACAAAAATGGATAGCTAAACTAATGGGGTACAACTTTTCCATATTCTATAAGAATGACAAGGAAAACAAAGTGACAGACGCTTTGTCTAGAAATGAGGAAGTGTGCAGGGGCCTTTCCATGATCACATTCCTTTCACTAGATTGGATTGATGAATTAAGACACAGCTACACTACTTCTACTGACGACCAACAATTGATGTCTAAGTTCCAAAATTCCCAAGAAGTGCCTAAGGGGTATACCCTTTTCAATAATCTAATTCTAAAAAAGGGGAGACTTATGATAGTGGCAAATTCACCCTTTAAAGAGAAGGTGTTATAGTACATCTATGGTGACCCACAAGTAGGACATGCAGGGTATCTAAAAATGTATTAAGAGAGCCAAAAAAATATTTTTTCTGTGAGGGTATGAAAAAAGACATCAAGAAACTAGTGAAAGAATGTGATTTGTGCCAAGTGAACAAAGTCGAAACCTTTCTCTCATTTCCCTTCTAACCCTACCAAAACCGAGACATCATTCCCTCCAAATCATTATAGAAACCAGGAGGAAGAAAAAAACAGCTCATAATGTATGTTAGAATAGAAAGTGCTACTGCCTTCAATAAAATTTCCTTCCCACCTTGTGACAATAATTTTTCTTTCCAAGATAGTAATTTTTACCACACTCTCTATTTGATTGACTCGAAAGCACGTTTTTTACTTCTCCCAATGATAGGTGGAAGACCAAGATACTTCTTATACTACTGTATATCACAATTGGCCCATAAATTCTTAATCTTAGTTCTAGTGGATACCTCCACATTACCACTAAAAACAATAGTAGTTTTCTCCTTATTTATTTTCTGTCCAGAGACATTTTCATACCTCTCCAATAGATTTTGCACTCTTCTATTTTCATCAACCTCAGCTCTACAAAAAATAATACTATCATCTGCAAACAGCAAATGATTGATATTTGGTGCCCCTATAGATTCTCAGCCCAGAAATTTCCTTTCTCATCCCAGCAATATTCAGAAGAGAGATCAAGCCCTTAGTGCAAAGCAGAAAAAGACAAGGGGATAATGGGTCCCCTTGTCTCAAACCTCTAGTTGGTGATAATGGACCCTTAGGTTCCCCATTAATTTAGAAATGAAAAGGAAATAGAACTTACACAGCACATGATCAAATCAACAAATTTATGATGAAATCTCATCACCTCCATAACAGATTTTATAAACCTCATTCAACATGGTCATAGGCCTTACTCATATCTAATTTTAAAGGCATGAAACCTTTTTTCCCCTTCATTTTCTATTTGAGATAGTGAACCAACTCATATGCTATTAGAACATTATCATTTCCAACCAAATTTCCCCTTAGAGCACTGTCTCCACATAACCTCATTCCCCTTAGAGCACTGTCTCCACATAACCTCATTCATTTCCAACCAAATTTCAACATCATCCCTTGCCAAATTCAGTGCTCACCAGATGGATCATTTTCAACCAATCTCTGCAAGTTCCTCTGGGCTTTAACAAGTTGTTGTTTAACATTTCCAAAAGAAAGTTTATTCCATTGCCCCAACCGTGTCTCACTTTCTTTTTATCAAATCTGTAACCTCTCCCATACAGGTCTGGTTAGAAACCCTATCCCATACCCCTTTCACAATCTCCTCACAAACTGGCTCTCCCGCCCATATGGCCTCAAATTTAAATGGCTTTGAAGACCTATAATGCTCCCCTTCACCCTCCAGAATGACACTGATTGGTGAATGATCTGAATAGGCCACTTCATGATAAACCATAGCATTAGGAAAGCAATTCCACCAAGCAGAATTAACAAGAAATCTATTGAGTCTCTCACTAACACGATGTTCCCCTGCTCTCCTATTGCACCATGTGAATTTATGCCCAGAATATCCCAAATCCCTCAACCTACAATTTTCAACAACTGTTCTACTACAATTTTCAACAATTGTTCTAAAATCACTTAATTGTCTCTCAGACCTCGGTTTCTCTCCTCTCTTCTCATGTTAATAACTCATTGAAATCACCCAAAACCAACCAAGCATCCCAATTGAATCTACATAAAGATTTGAGCAAATTCCAGGTTTTAAAATGTAGATTTTTCTCAGGAAAACCATATACAGCAGTTAGAAACCACTGCCCCATATCCAACTTTCCATCTTTAACAACAGCATCAAAATGATTAGATGAATACGAAAGAATAGACAAGTCTACTTCTCGACCCCATAACAATGCAATCCCCCTTTCTACCATAAGAACTAACTGCCAAACAATTAATAAAACCTAATTTGTACTTAAAGAATTCAAACTCCCAAGAAGAAAGCTTGGTCTCCTGCAAGAACACCACATCGGGACCTTCCCTCTGAATTAGATCACAGAGAGTTAGAATGCCCTGTGGGTTCCCAAGCCCATGGGCATTCCAGCTGAGCATTTTCATGGCATTCAGCGGTGCTGTACAACAGCCACCGCCGATATCTCAGAATCCTCAAACTCAACCCCATCCTGTGGATAGCCCGAGACAAGAACACGCTTTGCTGGCCTGCCACACAAAGATCCATCCTTGTTGCACCCCTTTCGTTTCTTCCCAATCCCTTTCAGCAAACCACTTTGTATTTTGGCAGTTGAGGAAATGGTTGAAGTCGTTTCATGGCATTTTTGGCTAGATTGTCCATCGGGCTTCTTAATAGCAAACGCACCATCACTTCGGCCTTTGGACATTGACATCGTTAAAAGCGGCCTAGTAAGCCCATTACTACTTTTATCAGTTGTCCCTTCCCCCTCAACCTTCTGAGTAGTTACTTCAATTTGAATACCAGTCATCTGCATAACTGTTTTGACAGTTTCAACCTGAGCAGTTGAAGCAGTTACATTCAAAGTAGTTACAAGTGGAGTAGTTGTCTAACAAGCAATGTCGTCCTTTGCCATCATCACCTCCATATCGCCACCCTCATTCAAAACCCTCTGCTTTTGAAACTCCTGCACTTCCCTTACCCCAGAAGAAGATGCAAGACTTGAATTAAGATTAACATGAGTTTTGTTCTTACCCACCGAGAGATGATCATTATATCCCCTACACGAAGCCACATTCCATACAACAAGGTTTCCGTTACAGATAATTTTGATGAATGTGACACAGCAGTGCACTCCTTATCCCCATGTCCCAAACAACCACAAAGATAACAAAAATTCGGTAAACATTCATAGGAAAAACGAACCCATACAGATTTTCCACCCCAATTGAGAACATGGAACCCCTTAGCAATGGCTTAGAAATCTGCATATTAACACGAATATGTAGAAAATCTCCCCATGCGATTTCACCCTCATCAACATCCACTTCCACAATAACTTCGATCTTTTCCCCCAGCAAACGACTCACAAAACCAAATGCTTATCAAATGACTAGGCACCCTCTCGGAGAACCTTCTCACAATAACTTCGATCTGTTCCCTGCCATCAACCTCCTTCATCAAAACCAAATGCTTATCAAATGACTAGGGACCCTCTCGGAGAACCTTCTCCTTATCCCTCCTATCTTCAAAGTCAACAAGTATAAGATGACAACTTAAATCACGAAATTTAACCCCCAGCATTAACCGCCACGCCTTATAGTACCCTTATTATAATTTTTCTCAGTAAATAACTTCATAATCAAACACTTATCACTACCAAGAATAAAATCCCGTAATTGTTCAGGTGCCACCACAATCTCCTCACTTTCCTGTTTAGTTAGCGATAGACGCTGGTAGAGATCCTTGAGAGAATCCTCTATTCTCTCAACCCAAATAAGCAGCCTTGAAGAAATCCAGAAACTGCACTAGCGGCAGTGGAAAATCGCCTCTACGTAGGGGAGCCTAGAGAGGATCTAATTCAATGCAAATTAATTTGTACAATGTTCAAATAGACAAGTTTCGCACAAGTTTTTGTAAAAAAGTGGACTCCATCTTAAAAAAGTATAAAAAACATTATTTTTTATTAATAAGATCAGGGGTGATAAACGGTCCAGTCGGACCGGACCGGACCGAGACTAAGACCGGTCGGTCTCGGTCCACGTTTTAGAGGATCGAAAAGTCTCGGTCCGATCCACGGTCCAGGATTTTTTTGGACCGGACCGGACTGAATGAAAAATTAAAAAAAAAATTATATATATTATTTATATAATAATTGTGCAATTAATGATATAAAATTTTAAATATGTTATTAATACTTGTTAATATTCTATAAATTGACAATATTTTATATATATCTTCATCTAATCTATCACTATTAACAATTTAAAATTTTAAATATGTTATTAACACTTGTTAATATTTTATGAATTAACTAATATATAATATCAATTAGTTAATTATATAGTAATTATATAAATTAATAATATAATTTTTATCTAATTTATTATCATTGACCATATAAAATATTTTTTTATTGAGTTTGTTACATCATCCACATTAATAAGTCATTTAGTTTAATTTAATATTTTAAATAAATTTTTTTTATTAATTGATTTAAAAAAAAAAAAAAATAGGCCGGACCGAATGGACCGATTGGACCGGACCAGACTGATAGCTACCGGTCTGGTCCAGTCCCTATGGGTGTTTGGTCAGGAAAAATGATGGACTGAAAATGTTCGGTCCATCGCCGAACCGGACGAGACCGGACCGGCCCATTTGCACCCCTAAATAAGATTCAGAAAAAAATTTATACAAAATTTTTCTATTTAGAATTTATACCTAACATTACTCTTGTAGTCATATATAAAATTATAAATATTGATAACATTTTGCTTATTTATACACAATCCCTTTTGTGAAGTG
The DNA here is from genome assembly GCF_001411555.2 of Juglans regia. Lineage (NCBI taxonomy): Eukaryota > Viridiplantae > Streptophyta > Magnoliopsida > Fagales > Juglandaceae > Juglans > Juglans regia. The sequence goes on from NC_049908.1 coordinate 25,405,331, forward strand.
GCGCAACTCAAAGAACCGTCTTTGGAGCTCAAAAAAAAAAAAAAAAAGAACCGTCTTTGGAAATGGGCGTAAAACCCTAGCTAAACTCAACTAAACTCAACAAAAACCCTCTTCCCGTTGTGCCGCTCTGCATCAACCTCGAGAGGTACAAAAATGGTTCGCAGCATCAAAAGCGCGAAGAAAATCAAGAGAAAGAGCAAGGTTCAACTATCTTTCTTTCTAGATTCCTTAATCAACCGTTTAGTTATTTTAGTTGCCTTTTGGGCGACCTTTTCCCACATCCTTGTCTCTCTCTCTCCTCGTGCAGGTCTCGGGCATAGGAGATGGATCTTCGTCTTCGATACCGTCGATGGCGGCGAAGGTGTGGCAACCAGGTGTGGATAAATTGGAGGAAGGCGAGGAGCTTGAGTGCGACCCCTCGACCTATAATTCCCTTCACGCCTTCCATATTGGCTGGCCCTGTCTTAGGTACCGCTAATTCTCTGAGCTGTTTCTTCCATTCAATGGTGACCCTGTAAGCCATATGTCATGATTTCCTTATATCTCTTTCTAGTTCCTATTTTGTAACTAGTTGTTCACTTTTGTATGCTTCCTGTATATTTGGGCTATGCCAATGTACTTGATTCAATAAAATTTTATTCGTACCTTACCAAAAATAAAAAATAAAAAGATTCTCGGTGCCTTTTCTGTTTGATTACCGGGAAAGTGAAGGGAACCGGGTATAAGTTTCAACTTCGAGTTGTGGGTTTTTTGTTAAGTTGATCAATCCATAATGAGTCAAATGGGTTTTTGAATCGTGGGTTTGGGAATGAACAAGCAGCAAATGCAACGAATCACTATTTAATTTTTATAGTCGTATTTGAATTTGATAGCTTAGATTTTGGATGTGATTTGCTGAGGTTGATGGAGTCATTTTTTTGCACCTCAATGCTTTGGTTGCTTACAGATTGAATAAAGTAAAAAAGCATTTGAACTATTCTCGAACACTGAATTTCGTTTTTAGGATTATTGAAATTTCCTCTCCATTGAGGATATAAACGTTTTTGTCTAAGGCTTGTTGGGTAGGGAGGTTTCAAGCACCACCCACCCCAAGTTTATCTATTCTTTATGGAAGTTCCGCTTACTGTTAGAATTGAAAATTTTTTACAGCTTCGATATTGTACGTGATAAACTGGGGTTGGTCCGAACGGAGTTCCCACAAACAATGTATTTCGTTGCGGGTACTCAGGTGAGTTTTATTTCATTGCCTTTTATGTATTGTTATGGAAGCATATATTCAGTTTAATCTTCTTCATGTGTAAAGTCGTCATTGATCCAAAGTGCAGTTGTATCGGGATTAAAAAATGTTTAGGATTATGTTTCTCCAGTGTGCAATACAGATTTCCCAAAGATTATCATAGTATCAAAATGTGGTTTCTGTATATAACTTAGGCAACACGTTTTGTCTGCAGAGGAAGAAAAATCACAATACAGATCTGTCTTAATATTAGGAAGAGGAATATTTAGTTGTTTTTACCTCCTTTTTATAGTCCTTTTTCCTTTTTCTCATCACATTTTGTACATTGTATCTCGACATCATGGTTCTTCTGCAGGCAGAGAAAGCTTCCTGGAACTCTATTGGAATATTTAAAATGTCCAACATCACAGGGAAAAGACGTGACCTAGTGCCTTCCGAACCTGCAGCCGGTAACTCTGATATGGAGAGTGACAATAGTGATAGTGACGAGGATGATGAGGATGAGGAGCTTGGTGGATCTGGGAGTCCGAGTTTGCAGGCAACATCTTGTTTCTTTTGAAATTCCGCTTATTTCACAAAAACAGAGATCCACACTGCTTGTTCTTCCCATTATCTATTTACACTTTTCATTTATCTTGTTTCTTTTCCAGTTGCGCAAGGTAACTCATGAAGGATGTGTAAACCGTATACGTGCTATGGCACAAAATCCCCATATATGCGCATCGTGGGCAGATAATGGTTACGTTCAGGTTAGAATTTATGTCGTTATATTATTGGGGTTTTCATGAGGTTCATGCCTATTTTGGGGTAGTTTTCTGTCTTGCTGTCCATGTAGCATATTACGTCATGGAATGTGATAATATGACTTCAGATTCTTGAATCTCAGGATTATGTCATGAAGCCAACATATTTTTAGTTTGCATTGCATATTTACTTGGTTCTTAAGGTTGGAAATTATAAACCTAACCCTTCTTCCCTCACTCTCCTTCTCCCAGGGAAGGTGCTAACTAGAGATGTGTAATTTACGGTTAGAAACTTACGAAGTAGAAACTTGCTAATAAACTTCTGTTTATAATATGCAGTTATGCACTAGGATAGGCCCCTCCAACTCTATTTAGAAAATAGTGTCTGGGAAATGAATGAGCATTCATTTCTATTAATACACCTTTATAAGTGACATGAAGGGTCTTAAAAAGCATCGGAATGCAACAAGATAGTGGTAGCAATCGAAAAAGATGCTCTATCCATTCAAATATAATGTTTTTATTTTACAATTTTAAATGTCCCACTATCTAGTACTTGAAATTTTTGCTTCACTTGCTGTATTGTCCTCACAGTCCTCACAGTTTTCTTATAAACTAAAGGTTCTCATTATAAATCTTGCCATTTGTAACATAAAATGGAGAACATTTTATGAAGATTACTTTCCTTTGTTACCTTTCTTCTATTATTGTTCCATTTCAAACCAAAATATCCAGTTTAAGACAGACTATTTAGGATAAGGCAAGATAGATAATTGAGATTTAATACGTGTCTTAGATATGCCATTTTATTTATAGAAGAAAATTATGGTGTGATTAATCCAGGTATTGTATGAACTTGAAATTTAATTTGCAAGGTTTAGATTACAATAAAATTGATAATGCTATGCAGGTATGGGACTTCAGCTCTCATCTGAATGCTTTAGCAGAATCAGAAACACAAGGTGCTCAGGGGGCTTTGTCAGTTTTCAATCAGGCCCCATTAGTTAAGTTTGAGCATAAAGATGAAGGCTATGCTATAGACTGGAACCCTATTGTTCCGGGAAGGCTTGTATCTGGTACTGTTAGATGGTATTTTATTTTTATTCTTGATTTTGTACTTGTTTATTTATTTTTTGCTTCTTCCCTATAGGAACCTTAATTACTAGTTGCTTAATGCATTTAATGTGACACTTTGGCGATGTTCTTCATGCGTGAAGGGGACTGCAAGAATTGTATTTATCTGTGGGAGCCTACATCTGATGAGGCATGGAATGTTGATACCCAACCATTTATTGGTCATACTGCGAGTGTCGAAGATCTACAGGTATATAGTTAACCAGTGAATCTATAGTTGTTTAGGCTTCCCCTAAATGTAGTTGAGTCTTGTAGCAGAATTGTTTTCCTTTATTTTTTAAAACTTGTAACCGTTCTTGTTCCATCTCTTCTCCTGTAGTGGAGCCCTACAGAACCTCATGTGTTTGCCTCTTGTTCTGTGGATGGGACTATTGCAATATGGGATGCGCGTTTAGGGAAGTCAGCAGCAGCATCTTTCAAGGCTCATAATGCAGATGTGAATGTTATATCGTGGAACAGGTTGCTAATAGTTCTGGTTGTTGCTCTATTTGAAAATCCTTACGTCTCATTTATGTGATGATCACTCTTGGCACTTCTTTGATTCTGATTAGGCTGGCTAGCTGTATGTTGGCATCTGGAAGTGATGACGGGACATTTTCTATTCGTGATCTCAGATTGCTCAAGGTACGGTCCAGTATAGGATATTCTAGCATATTTTCTAGAAAAATATATGATCTATAATAAATATCAGTTTAAGGGCCATTGTTAGAATGGTATGTCTTTAATCTTATTGCTGCCATCTTCTGCATTGATTGTATAACTTGTATTGTTAATTCAGATTGGTCACACACAATTTACTACAATCTCTTTTTGAAAAAAGTGGGTTAACTAACAAAAGAAAGATGGAACAAGCTGCATCTTTAAAGAAAGTGCTTTGCCTCTTAGTATGCATTGTATGACGCCTTGTTTCATATGTACATGTATGTGTTATGTACCTACATAAACAAGTATATATTTTTTGGAGTCATAGAAAAAAGGGTTGACCTCTCTCTCTCTCTCTCTCTCTCTCTCTACCAAAGAAAGGATTGTAGGTTATGAAATGGGTTTTTTTCATATTGATAATGCTGATGTTAAATGTGATTTTTCTTTGGGCAGGAAGGAGATTCTGTAGTGGCACATTTTGAATACCATAAACACCCTATCACATCCATTGAGTGGAGTCCACATGAAGCCTCTACTTTGGCTGTTTCATCATCAGACAATCAGCTAACGTAAGTACTATGCATGATAGAATGGATTGGTGCATAAACTAAGAATTGGTCATGCAAATATATAAGTTTTTTATTATTCTTCTTTGGATAGAAGTTCATAGCTTATGTTACATTTTTCTGAGCTTTGTTTATTTATTTTTGATCGTTTGGATTCATTGCATAGAATATGGGACCTTTCCTTAGAAAAGGATGACGAAGAGGAGGCAGAGTTCAGAGCTAAAACAAAAGAGCAAGTAAATGCCCCTGAAGATCTACCTCCACAACTTCTGTTTATTCATCAGGTAACCCACTCCCCCCTTCCCTTCCCTTCCCTTCCTCTTTTATCCGAACTCTTAGTGAAATGATGAATTTAGAAATTCTATCGGTTCAGTGTGTTAACTCAACAATGCTTTGACTTTAAACAGGGTCAGAAGGACTTGAAAGAAATTCATTGGCATTCACAGATTCCAGGAATGATCGTATCTACTGCAGCAGATGGTTTTAACATCCTGATGCCTTCAAACATACAAACTACCCTCCCCTCGGATGGTGCTTGAAACTCGCATATGATCTGTTGCTAGCTTCCTGCGCCAAATTGCAATATAGATGTTTTATAGCATCAATGGGATGGCATGCAGCAGCTGTATGTTTGCATGTGGCGTTGACCTGATGCATACATCTTGAACCAAGTGAAAATCCGTCTTTTTTGGTTCTTTTGAGTTATCTTGGCCCTTTCCCCCAAACCCTGTTTTGTGTTTAGTTTTTGCTAATATCATTTCCTATTGAAAAATACTATTTTGCCCATTTTGTCTTCTAATTTTGACACCTTTTATATTTTAATTTTTTTTTACTTAATAGTTAAGGAAGTGATTATTAGTGTATTGATTTTTTTTTTTATATTTTTTAAAAATAGTAGTGTCTAATCTTATTTTGTTTTTATATTATTGGAGAAAATAGGTTTTTTGGAGAAACAATATGATTTATTGATAGACTTTGTCAAATAAAGGAAATAATACAAAGGAGGACACTCCTCAAAATCAATACTATCCTCCAATAAGGTATCGTTTGGATAGTGAGTTGATATGAGATGAGTTGAGATAAAAATTAAAAATTAAATAAAATATTATTAGAATATTATTTTTTTAATATTATTATTATTTAAGAATTTGAAAAAGTTAAATTATTTATTATATTTTATGTAAGAATTTGAGAAAGTTATAATTATAAAATGAAATAAGATAAAATATTTTCACTATCCAAATAGGGTGTAACTCTAAAGCATTTTTCGCTAAAACATGGGCAGCAGTATTTGTATCCTTTTAATGTGATGGACATTCTTGCTATCAAAATGTAAAAGCTTCTTAGTTCTATCAAGGCTAATAAAAATTGAGATTTTAAAGCTTCAAATGCTGAGTTTTCTAACGATTTCTATCGGATTTATATTATCTGTTTTTTGACCAAGATAAGGTGTGAACCTAATTATAGCAAATCTGGTCTGGCCTGCTAGCAATAATCACGATATCTCAAAACTTAAGCCGACGGGAAGAGATATATATTCTATAATATATTTATATAAGAAAATTCTATTTATAAGTTGGTGTGGATAACATATTTAACAAAACACATGACATAATTTGATTTGAAAGAAGTTTGAAAATCTAAATCTTACAAATCAATTAAATCTGAGCACGTAAGTGACCTTGATTATCTTTCTGCCTATTAACTTGCAAATAGAATAACTATTTTATATTTTATAAGATTTGAACTTCGGATATTTTAATACCATATAAAATCATTATTTGTTTGAAAACTTTAAATCGATGGAAAATGATATACTTTATTAAATATTTTATTGTACGGTAAATATGCTTATTTATTTATTTATTTAATTGTCGATATAGAATTATCACTTCTCATATTATAAAGAGCTAAATGTCTATTTGTAAATCTCTTGAACATGTATAAATGGTGCAGACACTAGGAAGACAATTCGATGGCCTTTCAACAATAATATATGCCGAAATCATGATAAGTAATATCCCAACTTTCTATAAAAAGGTTAAACTCATCGCAACTTATTTTATACATTTAAACATATATTTCATCTTATTTATATTTAAATATATTTTAACAAGATATATAAAACACTCATATTTACACATTAACAGATCATCGGAGATGATTTTAAGATTTAAAGACAACCTTAGGCTAGGAATGATTACACTAATCATGACCCATCTTACTTTATTTATTTATTTGAGATTATATAAAAGTAAATCTATAAATTAATGTGACTTGATGCAGTACGTCAGATTGCAAAGTTAGTTTAATAGATCTAACGGATCACGTAAAGCTATGTCAGTTTGTAGATTTACTTTTATGTAATCTCTTTGTATCTGTAGTAGTTCTCTATTTATTTTCACAATAGTATGATTTTGACCAATTTGACCATTTGAATATTGTGTATTTTTTTTTATAAAAGCCTATATTTTATGAAAAAATTTTCTAAGTCAAGTTAAAAAGCATAATACTAACATTGTCTTGAATAATAAAAATATATAAAAATGAAAAACTAAAATACATGCAATCCACTACATATTACATTATTTGTTATTTATACATTACATTACAAAATACATAATTACAATATATGAATTACAAAATCATTAGCATGGTCTTCTATCAATGATTTAATCTCAAACCAGTAGCAACTTCAAGCGATCTGACTGACTGAAAGAGATCCTGCAAAAAATAAAAATTTTGAATACTAAGAAAAGCTACGTAGTCTTTTAATCTCACACCAAAATTATAGTGCCAAAATTGTTGATAGGAACAAAACTCACCTTGAGATAAATTCCAATCCTTCGCTTTATGGAACAACAAGAGAAATTACATTTCCAAGCTGTGTTCCTCACAGTTCATATAAAAAAGAATGACAAGTCAACAACATGTCCCAACATTTCATTAGGAACACTAGGTAACAAAAGGAAGACATTCAAATAATAAACCAAAAATGTCATATCCAAAGTTTTTGGGAAGAAAAATGCTACCACCAAACAATACAAATGATCTCTCACAGCATGCTTAAAAATGAGATCCAAGTCACCACACTTGGACATGTTTATGCCAAGTAAACTTAGACTGTTTATCCGAATCGAATTTTTTTCCGGCCCGATCCGAAATCCGGTTCCAAATTTCAGCCCAATTATAAATTCTAGACCTATATGATTCGGATGCGGGTGACTTAAAGCCGGTACCCACATTTATACGATATGTTTTCGGAAAATGATACCTTTACTACGCTGTACTCTACTATCTGCTTATTTTTTAATTTATTTTGCCTCTGCAGTGCTGCACGCTCCCTTCACTTCAGAATTTACTGTCAGTTTTATCCTTTCCTCTCTCTACACATTTTCGGTAAGATTTGACATATATAAATGGGTTTAAAACTTTTTTTTTTTTTTACTTTACTTTTGTGCTACTGCTACGTCCACAGTTAAGTATAATTGATCCTTTTTTTTTTTGTTATTTTTTTTACATATATTTTTTTTACACTTTTAAATATTTAAAAATAAAAAATAAAAAATTACAATATTATTAAAAAATAATTTATAAATAATTAAATAAAAAGAAAAATAAAAAATTCTAATAGTAACATTGAGCTGTAAGAACTAATGATAAGAGTATTATTTTTTTAAAATTTAGGGCGGCACAACAGTAGTTGCTAATTACTGCTAATTATTTTGATTTTTTTTTTCATTTTTTTACATTTATTTTTTTAATACTTTTAAATATATTTAAAAAAATTCACAATATCATTAAAAATATTTTCTAATCCTAAAATAAAAAAAAAAATGTAAGCAATAGCAAGAAGACTAACCTTATCCTTTTTCTAATATAAATTTCACATTTCTAATATACGATTGAGCATGTGAATTAGTATAAATTTTACATGTTATTTTATTTTTATTTTTATTTTTATTCATATTTCTTAAATATTTTTAAAAAATAAAAAAAATATCAATATACTAAAATTTATATTCTTAATTATTAAATAAAAAATAAATAAATTAAAAATAAAATTATATAGATGAACGGTGAAAATGATAAAGTAAATTCGTGAACTACAATTTTGCTTTGAATATTAATATAAAGGAATTTTATAATTTTTTGTCAGAAGCTAACACTTTTTTCTGAACTTCGGTCAAATCTTTGACAGGAAGTGATCTGAAATGGGCTTATGAAGTCCTGAGCTGCAGAGGAAAAAATTAAAAAAATAAATCCATAGTAGATCGGTAGTATAGCGTGGTAAGGGTATCACTACCCTATGTTTTCACCCTCTCTCTCTCAATTAAGCCGTGCTATGTACAGTCTCCATTGGGGGCCTGCGTACGCATGAAGAGGGTGCTTAAGTAATTTTATAATAATTTTGTTCAAATGTCAAAAATATCCCCCACTTCACATCATTTTCTTTTCTCTCTGAGTCTCTCATTCTTATCTCAGACCAGATCAAGACAGCCTAGAGTAAAACTCCAATGCCGTCGGTCACTTTCCGAGCTCCGTCCGACACAATCGACGTCATCTTCTCCTCCATTGGCCGCAGACCACATAATAATCGAACTATTCTCAAGAATTCCAATCGTTATTTTCTAAAAAATTTACAAATATTACCCCAACAGAAAAGGAAAAACCTCAAGTAATACGATGCATTTTACTGCTCATGAATTCCACTCCACATCGTAATTTTTCAAGTGGGTAAAAATGTTTGCCAACAAAAAAACGAAAACCTCAAAGCATATCATAACTTTCCACCATAACGATCAGAAGAAAGATCACAAAATCAATGAATCACATACTCACAATCAATCAAAACCCAAAAGAAAGGAAAAAGAAAATTTGCAACAGGCGTGTTATAACTCTGCACATATTTAAACGAAAAGTAAAAAAATAATATACAAAACAAACAAAAGAGGTAAAAAAAAGAAAGAGAGACCTTAGAGCAAGGAAAAATAACTATGGGCAGGGAAAGACAAGCATGGCAGTGGGGGCTTTGGAAATCATCTGCGTAGAGAATAGAGATAGAGAGACAGTATTGTGCGTACGCGTGGGTGGGTTGGCACTTAGCACGTGAGAGGGAGAGCTTTGTTTATGAGATAAATGAAATGCTCTTAAATAAAACGAATCGTTTCATTTCGTGCGCACGAAGGCCCCAACGGAGATAGAATAATTCCTCTCAATTTGCCTTAGCCCTTTGATTTAGGTCATCGCCGTCTCTCTCTCTCTCTCTCTCTCTCTCTCTCTCTCTCTCTCTCTCTCTTTCTCTTCGAGTTTTTGTTTCTCACTAGGCTCTGTCGTCTTCTTCTTCTTCTTCTTCTTCTTCTTCTCTCTCTCTCTCTCTCTCTCGCTTCTCTTCGAGTTTCTCACTTGTGGGCCGTGGCTCCGTCATCTTCTTCTCTCTCTCTTTCTCTCTCGTGCTGAAACCCTAGCTCCTGTCACTCTTCCTCTGCCGATCGAAGATCTGTTCCTCATGGCCGTCGTCTTCTACTTGACAAAAACCAAAGGTTCGTATTTACACTTCGAAATCTTTTTTTTTTTTTTTACAGTGTTTTAGATCTGTAAGCATGTGGGAAAGGATTAGGGTCTATTTTGGGATTGTTTTTAAACATGGGGTTTTATTTATTTATTTGGGTCTGTTATATGCTGTTATTTTGCTAGATCTGCTATTTTTCTGGTATTGGCTTGCTTTCTACGACTGGGTTTTTGTTCTCTCTGTTGATTTTGTGTTTATTTTAATGTGAATGTTTGAATGGAGTAATCTTTGTGTAGTGTTTTTATGGGTTAGATCTGGATTTGTGAGACCTAGTAGGGAGGAGTGAAAATATCCATATCCACAGAGTCTCATAATAAAATCTGGATCTGGATTTGTGAGATCTAGATCGTGGGCATAAGTTTTAGATGATGTTGAATCCATTTTCTTATAACAGATTTGATACTAAACTCGTATGTACTTTATTTAAAATCATGATAACTCTTCCAATCAATAATAGAGTTCTGTAGTAGAAATTGGTAATATTGGAGTTATTAGAAGTTGAAGATTTTAAAATGCCTACCATAACAGCTCCTTTTATTGGTTTCAATTACCTATTCAACAATTGGTTCAACTAAATATAATATCAACTTACCTATAAAAAAATGATACTTCTGTAACTTGATAGACAACACAAGTACTGACATATTGTTGCTCTGCTAATGGTTTAGATATGTATTGGACATCATTTTAAGCTAGGCTAATCTTTCTTAAAGCTTTTGTTTGCTGTCCTGCAATATATTGGACACAATCTCAATTAAAACAAGAAAGAAAACTATGACTAGAAAACATGAGGTTTTATACTCTGTGAATTAAATGCATTTACTTGGTCAATTCTGAACAGAGAGAGCAAGAAGTTCTAAGTTGCCTCACTAGCTGTTGCATTAATTGAGTCATGGATTCCACATTAGTTTTGAATAATACATTATTCTTATTATATCAATGTGTATTAATTTCTTCTCTTATATATTGCAGCAGGAGTACTCCTACTAGTAGTAGTAGTTGTTGTTGTTGTTTTCTTCTTCATGATTATGGCTGTAATATAAGAGTGATCAAGACTCAAATCATTGCAGATAGCATATATATATATATATATATATATAATAAGCATTTGATAAGCATTTAATATTAGCATCCCAAAGCACCTTTGAACTGGACCTGTTACACCCCTAAGTGCAACCACTAAGTTTATGTTTCCCCTAAATTCATTTGCTCCCCAAGCCGTTTCTTTCCACATTTTTTTCACGATATCTACATTTATGTTTCCGTCATTAAACCAACTTAGGTAGAAAACATAAACATATAACAGAGATCAAAACAAAAACAAACTAGTTAAAACTCATTTTGTTGAGGAGAGGACTTCTAGAGCAACTCTAGGGCTGGGAGGAATGGTTACACTAATCATGACCCAGCTTACTCTATTTATTTGTTTGAGAATATACAAAAATAAATCTACAAAGTAATGTGACTTAATGTAGTATGTCAGATTGTAAAGTTAGTTTAGTAGATCTAACGGATCACATAAAGCTATGTCAGTTTATGGATTTATTTTTATGTAATCTCTTTGTGGTTGTAGTAGTTTTTTATTTATTTTTACAATAGTATGATTTTGACCAATTTGACTATTTGAATATTGTGTATTTTTCTTCTAATAATGCTGAAGTCACCGATGAATTCTGAGAGAGTTTACTGATTTTTTTTTTCACTTATTGATTAAATATTTTAAAATGATGTTATGATTTTTTCTTAAAAATAAAATATTTAAGTCAATTTAGAAATTCTCCTATAAATACGATTTTGGATCCTGAAATCCTGGCAGGTGAAGGAAGAGTTGGTGTGGAACAGCAATTGTAAGTTGAAATGGACCTTGCCTTCAGTTGCATTGTGGAGGATCCAATCAAAAGACCAATCATGGTTGATGTTACCAAAGAACTCAGACAAATTGAGAGGTCTATCCCATGATTCTTTTTCACTCGGTAAAAATCTAAGTTTCTTTGTTGTCTTCAGTTATGAATTAATGATACCATTTTTGGATTTTTCTAGTCACAGAAAATTATTATGTTTTCACTTGATACTTATAAGTTTATTTGTACCAATCAATATTTCTTCCCGCCCCCGATGAAAATAGTAAACTAAAGACACTGTATCCTAGAGAGAGGGAATATCTGCCATCAAAATTGACTGAATTGGTATTCAAGAGCATGAGCATGAGCTTGGAGGTTTCGCATCTTGGTTTGACCTGATTAAGAAGCCAAGGTGCAATCTTAGATACAATACTTAAAATGGAATGCTGAATGCACATCTCAATGGTTATCCTAAGGTTTACTGTGCTGATATGCCTTAGCGAGCGCTTCTATGACTTCAGATATGTTCAATCCTTTTCATCAAAGTACTTGTATGAAAATGTTTAATTTAAGGAAAGGAATTGTTGTCGATAGGTTGACTGGTTTTCATGATCTGGGAGGAAAAGACAATTTCATCACAGACACACTATAGGTGCTACTAAGTAGTGTATCGAAGTGCACAGTTTGATTTTTGTATCAATATGCCTTGACACAAGGGACTTCAAATGATATCCTATGTAGTAATCCATTTTATATGAATACACAAACTTTGAAACTCAAACATTAAGTGCACACGTGTTTGTGTATCAATTAGGGTAGAGAGAGGGAGAGAATGTATGAGATTAAACTAAATGAGAGAGAATGTATGACTAGGATAAATGAGTTTTGCAGCAATAGAAATGACAAATCAGTTCTTTTCTACTGTTAGCTTCACCCAAGAAATCTACCAGTAATCTCCCTGTATTCTCCATTCCTCTGCTTTTTTAATCCTTCTAGTTTCTCAGCTTCTTTCTTTTCAGATAAATCCAATCATAAATGGTTACCAGTAACAATGAAATCAATATAACATGCGATTTGGCTAGGAAACAGAAGCAATCTTGCATTATGGATTTGAATCAGTTACCTAAACAACAGACCTCAAGAGGAAAATATTCTACTATAACCAGCAAACCCATCATTTACCATCTTCTAAATTACTACTCAGTCCACTTGGGGACCAAAATAGAGTTATAAATCAGTGGAAAATTGGGTAATTCCCAATCAACTCTACATTCTACTAGGGAAATAAAATGGCCGACTTTGTTAGAGATAATATCAAATTAAGAATCATTAAGAACTTGACTGGATTTGATATTATCTCTAGCATAATTTACATGGAGGCAGAACAGTCATGATGGTCCCCGATCACTGCTAAAATGTTGATAAAAATATAGCCAATGCTTGAATTAATTCAGTAGAACGCCTAAAAAGAGTGTTATTCAACGATAGATCAAAGGATCAAAATTTTTGAGATCGTTGTTTGTCAAAATAATTGTGTTAAATAAACCAAAAAAATCTCTTCTCCACTGGATGGCTAATGTGCATCTATCCCACAAAACTTCCATGGTAGTATCAGACTGGAAAGCGTCTCAAAGAAATCCATGAGAAAATAATAAACATTAAACAAGGCATTGAAACTTATCTCGGTGTCCCCATTTTAAACCAACCGGAGCCCGTGTATGGTTGCAATGACTTGTCACAAAATTGGAGCTCTCCTGTATATGATCATATGCAAGTGGTAGGATTGGAAGATGACAAGAGGAAAATAAAAGATTGGCTGTTTGGAGTAGATGATGGGATATTAGGAATTGGAGTTGTTGGCATGGGTGGGTTGGGGAAGACCATCGTTGCACAGGAAGTTTTCAATGATAGAGAAATAGAGGGACGATTTGAAAGAAGAATGTGGCTTTCTGTTTCTCAAACTTTTACTGAAGAAGAAATTATGAGAAGCATGTTAAGGAACTTGGGAGATGCAAGTGTGGAGATGATCGAACCGAATTGCTGAGGAAAATAAACCAGTATCTCTTAGGGAAGAGGTATTTGATTGTAATGGATGATGTGTGGGGCCAAGACTTTGCTTGGTGGTACAGAATTTTTGAAGGATTGCCTAAAGGAAATGGAAGCAGTGTCATTATTACTTCCAGAAATGCGGAAGTTGTACAAGAGATGGGAGTGGAGGAAGAAAGAATCTACCGGCCTAAATTCCTATCCAAGGCTAATAGCTGGTTACTGTTTAGGAAGATTGCATTTGCTGCACGAGGAGGTGAGTGTCCTCCGCTAGAGGAAATTGGGAGGGAGATTGTAGATAAATGCAAGGGTCTTCCTTTGGCAATTAAGGTAGTTGGAGGAATGATGCTTTATAAATCACCTCGATATCATGAATGGAAGCGAATTTTGGACCATTTTCATGACGAATTGAAAGAAAATGATGATTCTGAGAGAGGCTTGATGGCCTCACTTCAATTGAGCTATGACGAGCTCCCACCTAATCTGAAGTCATGCTTTCTTTGTTTCTCACTTTTCCTAGAGGACTGTGTTATAAGCAAAGAGCAGTTGGTCTATTGGTGGATTGGAGAAGGTTTTGTTCCATTGAGAAGTAACAGGTCGACAACTGAAGCTGGAGAAGATTGTTTATCAGGGTTAACAAATCGATGTTTGATAGAGGTTGTTGATAAGACATATAATGAAACGATTTCTACTTGTGCAATTCATGATATGGTTCGTGATTTGACCTTAAAAATCTCAAATGATGACGCATTCTTTAGAAAAGATGACATTGTTTGTCGTCATCTAGGGATCAAAAGTGATTTGGATCCAGAGCTGCTTATTGCTAATCGAAAGTTGCGGGCATTGTTGTCCACAACCAAGACTGGGGAAGTGAACAAGATTGCCTCAAGAACTGCCAAAGCACTTTGTCAATCTCGATACTTACGGGTACTGGATGTTTCCAAATCAATCTTTGAAACATCTCTCTCAGGTATTCTAAATCATATTTGCTCCCTTTAGCACTTAACTTACCTCAGCTTGAGCAACACTCATCCACTGGTTCAATTGCCATCTTCACTTGAGAAGTTTAGCAACCTTCAGATTTTGGACGTGAGTTATTGTCAAAATTTGAAAACGCTTTCATTTTACATTGTGACTTTTAAGAAGCTCAAGGTTTTAGATGTCAGTCATTGCGGTTCACTTGAATGCTTGCCTAAAGGTTTGGAAGACTTTCGAACCTTGAAGTGTTGTTGGGTTTTAGACCTGCCAGATCAAACCAGTTGGAAGGTTGTCGGATTGGTGAGCTAATAAACCTGGCTAAACTTAAGTCATTGGTATTACAAATTACTCGAGCTGATGAGATTGGAGATAATGAGGTCAATGCTTTGGTGAATCTCCAAGAACTGTAATATTTGTCAATGAGTTGTTTTGACAATAATAGTGATGGCAACGACCTCATTACCAAGGTTGACAAACTCTTTCCCCCACAGCAAACCAATCATAAAATGCACAACGTACGAAATAAATAAAAATATGTAGACGAAATAAAAATAATTGTGACATACATTTCCAAATGTCAAGTTAGACAGAGTTGATTTCACTGAATTCGGGTGCATCTCATATGAAAGATTTAGACAATGGAGGGTAAAGAAAAACTCATTTACAGCTAGTTTTATAATTTTATTGTCAGCGTTATAGAAATCTATCTATTTGCTTTCCTTGGAACAGTGTCGAAAATTTCTATGAGACTTATAAGAGAAAACATGAAAGGTTTTGCCCTCATTTATTTGCTACAACATACAGAAACCAGAAATCCTCAAACAATGACAACAAATAATGTAAAACCTATATGCAGTCCCTTTTTACATGTAATTAGTGGCACTAATGTTATGAGCAAAATAATCAATAGAAAGAAAATTAAATTTACTTTCAGAGTAGGTTTTTTCTTCCTCAGTTTTAGCTCATGTACTATTCCTTCTTCCAGACGCCGCCTTTATATCCAAAATCTTGAATTGGGAATGACTCTAACTCTAGACACCAACTTACATTGACAACTCTTAATGGTGGCATAACTTGTTGTAGCCGCGACCACTCCACTCCCAGATCAGAGAGAGATTCCAACATCAAGGCCTCTATTTTCCAGAAAATATTATCATCCCCACAAAAGCTCTCATGAACCTCTACAATATCTCTAGAGGAGATTGAAAGAGAGCTTAGCATAGGAAGTGATATGGGGTTAAGCCACTTGGGACTTATCTTTCCGGGATAATATTGGAGACACAACTCATGGAGTTGCTGTGAGGGAAATAGTTTGTCAACCTTGGGAATGAGGTCGTTACCATCACTATTACTGTCAAAACAACTCATTGACAAATATTGCAGTTCTTGGAGATTCACCAATGCATTGACCTCATTATCTCCAATCTCATCAGCTCGAGTAATTTGTAATACCAATGACCTGAGTTTAGTTAGGTTTATTAGCTCACCAATCCGACAGCCTTCCAACTAGTCTGATCTGGCAGGTCTAAAACTCAATAACACTTCAAGGTTCGAAAGCCTTTCCAAGCCTTTAGGCAAGCATTCAAGTGAACCACAATGACTGACATATAAGACCTTGAGCTTCTTAAAAGTCACAATGTAAGATGTAAGCGTTTTCAAATTTTGACAATAACTCACGTCCATAATCTGAAGGTTGCTAAACTTCTCAATTGAAGATGACAATTGAACAAGTGGATGAGTATTGCTCAAGCTGAGGTAAGTTAAGTGCTGAAGGGAGCAAATATGATTTAGAATACTTGAGAGAGGTGTTTCAAAGATTGATTTAGAAACATCCAGCACCCGTAAATATCGAGATTGACAAAGTGCTTTGGCAGTTCGAGGCAATCTTGTTCACTTCCCCAGTCTTGGTTGTGGACAACAATGCCCGCAACTTTCGATTAGCAATAAGCAACTTTGGATCCAAATCACTTTTGATCCCTAAATGATGACAACCAATGCCATCTTTTCTAAAGAATGCGTCATCATTTGAGATTTTTAGGACCAAATCACGAACCATATCATGAATTGCACAAGTAGAAATTGTTCCATTATATGTCTTGTCAACAACCTCTATCAAACATCGATTTGTTAACCCTGAGAAACAATCTTCTCCAGCTTCAGTTGTCGACCTGTTACTTCTCAGTGGAACAAAACCTTCTCCAATCCACCAATAGGCCAACTGCTCCTTGGTTATGACACAATCCTCTAGGAAAAGTGAAAAACAAAGGAAGCATAACTTCAGGTTAGGTGGGAGCTCGTCATAGCTCAATTGAAGTGAGGCCATCAAGCCTCTCTCAGAATCATCATTTTCTTTCAATTCGCTACGAAAATGGTCCAAAATTCGCTTCCATTCATGATATCGGAGTGATTTATAAAGCATCATTCCTCCAACTCAATTGAAGTGAGGCCATCAAGCCTCTCTCAGAATCATCATTTTCTTTCAATTCGCTACGAAAATGGTCCAAAATTCGCTTCCATTCATGATATCGGGGTGATTTATAAAGCATCATTCCTCCAACTACCTTAATTGTCAAAGGAAGACCCTTGCACTTATCTACAATCTCCTTCCCAATATCCTCGAGCTAAGGACACTCACCTCCTCGTGCAGCAAATGCAATCTTCCTAAACAGTAACCAGCTATTAGCCTTGGATAGGAATTTAGGCCGGTGGATTCTTTCTTCCCACATTCCCATCTTTCGTACAACTTCCTCATTTCCGGAAGTAATAATGACACTGCCTCCATTTTCTTTAGGCAATCCTTCAGAAATTCTGTACCACCAAGCAAAGTCGTGGCCTCACACATCATCCATTACAATCAAATACCTCTTCCCTAGGAGATATTGGTTTATTTTCCTCAGCAATTCGGTTCGATCATCTCCCACACTTGCATCTCCCTAGTTCCTTAACATGCTTCTCATAATTTCTTCTTCAGTAAAAGTTTGAGAAACAGAAACCCACATTCTTCTTTCAAATCGTCCCTCTATTTCTCTATCATTGAAAACTTCATGTGCAACGGTGGTCTTCCCAAGTCCACCCATGCCAACAACTCCAATTCCTAATATCCCAATATCCCATCATCTGCTCCAAACAACCAATTCTTTATTTTCCTCTTGTCATCTTCCAATCCTACTACTTGCGTATGATCATATACAGGAGAGCTCCAGTTCTGTGACAAGTCATTGCAACCATACACAGGCTCCGGTTGGTTTAAAATGGGGACACCAAGATAAGTTGCAAAGTCTTGTTTAATGGTTATTATTTTTTCATGGATTTCTTTGAGGCGCTTTCCAGTCTAATCTGCCATGGAAACTTTGTGGGATAGATGCACATTAGCCATCCAGTGGAGAAGAGGTCCTTATCCCTTGACAGTAGTTGGCAATCTGCTAGTATGTCTTCTGCTTTGAAAACCAGCTCTCGCAGAGTGTCCATGATCGTTCGAACAGTTTCTTTCTTACTCTTTTGACTCACAACATCTTTGAGGAAGCTTTGCATTAATACCAGCTCACTCTGTAATTTTTCAAATTGATCCCTGAACTCGCTCAAAATGCGGCTCTCTTCTGAAAGAGCTTTAAGCAGTTTTTCCAAGAAAACTTGTACCACTGCATCCACCATGTCTTTTCCTGGAAAAATATGTAGAAGAAGAAATAATAAGAAAACCGTGTCCGTCATTTAACATAACTCCTATAGCAGGAACCAGTAAAGAATGGGGCCCATCCAGTCAATACTCACACAATCAGTTTTTCTCTCTTCAGAAGTTTTCATTCTGGAAAACATCAATGCTCCAATTACTCATGAACTTACAGAGTAATATAACTTCAAAAGAGAACCCTTCTGGATGAATAAAAATACAACCCTATGCACTCACGGTTTTCTCAAAGCAACTGATATAGTCACACAAAACCTTCCTTATGGCAATTAGAGTCGAGAAATTTGGAATTCGGTAACAAAACATGGCAAGCCCAAAATCTAACGAAAGGAAAAATGTTTCATTCAAAAACAATCTGCTAAAACTTTAAACATCCAGTTCCATATGAAAAAATCATTCAATTGCCAATTCACAAAACAACAACCCAAAGTCACAACCAAAATTGAAAACTTAAGCAGAACCCAAAGCTTCCCATTTCGATTCCAACATCGTCTAAAACTCATTGCCCACAGTTAAATGGCGAATCTGACATGGCATCCAAGTGCAATTCCAGACCATATTTTTATAACTCGGCTAACCATTAAAACCGGGTTTTCAAGATACGTTTGCCCTTTATACTGTCAGTACAAGAATCGTGGAAAACAGGAATCACTAAGAAGCTAACTTGGTAAACAGATGATATGTACCATACTTGGCTAGGAAGTTATAGTATTAACGAATGGTCACAGATAAAATCTGCTCCGTCAAGCCCTCGAAATAACTTTCTCAAGCTAGACAACGACAACAACTTTGACCACTCCTTTGTCTACTTTAACATTATTAGTTTGTCTGTTCTGCCAAACGTTTGCCTCTTTTCAATTGTTTATAGGTTCTGGTATTTTGTGAGATCTCATGTTCATTGTGAACTAGTTTCCCTTAGACACTCTTCCCTGTTATTTCCCTCAATCAAACCGATACACAATTAAGAATCCCTCCCAACAGATTACCAACCCATCCAGAAGCCAAGATTCTAACAAAACTAGACAAGAGTTGTAACTCTTCCGACTATGTAAACATAAGGTCTCTAACTCAGGAACTCGCATATATAATTGCAACAAAACCTCTTAAAAAACAAGTTAAAGACTCAAGTGTGGCGCTCCCGACCCCCATGTAAGGAAACACGGGAATCGAGACGCCAGGATGATGACAACACGGTCACACATCCCAATGAAAGTGCCAAGTGTGTGTACATGCAATAGTGTACAATAAAAACACAGCGGATAATTAAGTCTACTAAGTACCAGAATTTAAAATACAATTTAAATATCAGTAGAAGTTTAAAAGCAGTTATATAGTCATCTAAAAATAAAGTTTAACACATGTACCAAAATACAAATGAGTGATCTCAAATCACTCCTCGGGCAGAGCCGTCTCCTCAGGCTCGCCCTCCTCCTCCTCATCTGCATCAAAATCTGCGTTACCACATAATGGTACCGCAGGTAAGTATAACTCAAATAATCCTCAGGAATAAAATGCATTTAATGCAACCAACATGCATGCATATGATGAAATATGCATTTTCCTCAAAACGTCATTTTCCTCGAAAATGATAATTTTCCAACACACGCCAAAATCTCATTTGGCCCAAAAATAATCCGTAAAACATTTTCCCAGAAAATGATTTACATAAAATCCAACACACACTATTTTTCTAGAAAATAGCCAATTAATCCGTTATTACCCTATGCACTATGGCCTCCCCTAGGAACCATCCGCACGTCCTGGCTTCGTAGCGATGCCCAGTTCCGCGCCCAGCGCGTTCGTAGCCAAGCACCCACTACGCAACGAGCGATGCCCAGTTCCGCGCCCAGCGTGTGTAGCCAAGCATCTCTAGTCCCCGCTAGCAGAAGGACCACGGAGTCGACACGAATCTCTCGTCCGATCCCATTGTCGCCAAGCGACAATCCAGGGGACGTTACTCAGTATATTCCGCTCCCGAGTAACCAGAGGAGCTCCATCGAGATAATACCCCATCTCGGCTTGGGGTCGTGATACACACGCACCCAAATTCCATTCTCACATGAAAACTCAGTTTTCATAAACACATGAACATGAATGCAATACACGAAAACCCAATTTTCCTTTAGAAACATGATCATGCATGATACCATAAAATGTACATGTACCGACACTAATCAACAACCATCAATAATCAACCCAAACAAATCCAACCAAACAACTCCATTCACCAAACCATCCGACTCCCGTACTCCTCGGACTCAGTCTGGCAAAACCAATCAACAGTTCAAATACAGTGAAATGTATTAGTGCAAAAATACATTAAATTCACAAGAATTCTTGGAGAAATACTTACAGCGCTATAAAGCAATTTTCGAAAGATCACGAAGTTGTAAGAGGCAGCAACACAGCAATAAAACAGTGTCAAATATACTGTGGCCGTGAGTCTCAGAGACCCACTTTTCAAAAGGAGACAAACGAAGACTCAAAAATGATAGGGTAGGGCCTAGAGAGGTCGGTGAAGCTAGTGGTGGTGGTGGTTTGCCGTGGGTGGCGGCGCAATGGGTGTTTTTAGGCCAAGAATGCCGAAATCGGAGATGGGCTTGGTTGTGCTTTACCGGTGGCGGATCGGAGCCGGGGTTGGGTCCATTGGGTTGCCAAGAGGTCGGGGATGAAGTGGTAGGAAGATGGTGGCCGGAGGTGGCGCGACGGCGGCGCAGTGGTGCATGGAACGCCGCGGCTTCAATGGGTTCGTGGTGGCTAACGGCGGCACAAGGGAGGCTGAGATTGGAGGGGTGAGGTCGCCGGCCGGTGGGGAGCACGATGGGGTGGGCGGTGTCGCACACGGCGTCGCGACGGCGGCGGGCTGGGTGAGGAACGGCTGCACGGCGAGAGAGAGAGAGAGAGAGAGAGAGAAGAACTCGCGCGCGGGAAGGAAGATCAGGAGGAGAAAAAGAAAAGAAAGAAAAAAGAAAAGAAGAATAGAAAAAAGAAAAGGAAAAGAAAAATAGAGGAAAAAAAAATGAGATCCAATCTTCATAATTTGGGTCATGAAAATGATTCAATGGAAACGATTTTAAAACAGTTAGTGA
This sequence comes from Juglans regia, assembly GCF_001411555.2. NCBI lineage: Eukaryota > Viridiplantae > Streptophyta > Magnoliopsida > Fagales > Juglandaceae > Juglans > Juglans regia. Next base: position 25,426,864 of record NC_049908.1, read on the forward strand.
AATAAAATAATTTAAACGTAATGGTAAAGTCAAATTGAAATAATTAAATCCCACAGTAATTAATTAAATATGAAAAACAATTTAAATGCATAATAATAAATAAATATTAAGAAAGCACATAAAATATTAATTTTCACCAAATTAAAAATCATAAAAATAACCAAATTAAAAATCCAATAATTTTAAAACAAGAGAATAAATTTTGAATTCATAAAAATAATTCATTCAGTAAAAATACACTAAAATACGGGATGTTACATCAAGTTTATCTTCGTGAGACCAGTTCGTTTAGAATTTAACATTTAATTGAAAAACGACTAATAAAAATAACAAAAAGAAATCTCGGTCAGGTTACTCACAGTTGGATTGTGTTCGATGTGTAGATTTTGCAGTGATGCTTAGTAACTTTCGAAACAGAGACCAAGTGATTTTGGCCTGCCATAATTGGCACCGTGTAATCAGGATCAAGAACAACAGATCCTATTGCAAATCAACCAATCTAAAGTTCAACAGAATCATAATGATACTCACAGCTGAACCTTGTAGGAGAAAGATCAGACAAATCGTCGACAGACTTTCCTTTTTCTTATCAAGAGGTTGGGGTTTTGGAACTCCCAATTTTGTTGAAAGGGAAGAACTAAAGCAAACTTACATATAAGAGGAATGGCTGATGTTCCTCAATGAATAAAGGTCACCCCGTCGCAAGTTTTCAACGTAACACCCATGGCTGAAGGCAGCTTGTGCGGCGCTGGAGGGTCTTGAGAAAGGAGAGACCGAAACCTAAGTCTGAAGTGCACGTGGGTGAAGTCTAACTGGAGTGTTAAACTGAAGTGAAGTCAAAGCTGAAGATGTGTTGGGAGTTAGAGGGCTGGGCCATCTGAGCCCATGATCCGTAGATAATTAAGTAGGATGAAGATATGCTGGAAGTAGTGGGCTGTGCCATCTGATCCCATGGTCTGTTAGTCACTTACGAGAAATAGTGGGCTGCGGGAGTCTTGGGCTCTCATCTATTTTAATTACTGTTTTATTTACTTCTTTATTTTCAGTTCTTTAAGAATCCATTAGGAGGCCACAGGCCGTTTTCAATTTCAGGGATTATATGTACTCAGACGTAATAGTGGAAGGTATCTGAATAGTAATGAAAAAACCATAAGTTTTCCTCTTCTCTATCTCTACGTCTCTATCTCTTCTATCTTTCTGGAGGCACTCCCCTCTAAGAGAGTTTACTTATTCTGTGTGGATTCAATCGGACCTGTTACAAGTGGTATCCAGAAACTCATCCTGGGAAGAAAATGGCAGAATGAACCAGATTTAATCAACTACAAGAGGGGCTCAATGCCCTTAAAAAAGCTATGGAGGCTACCGATGCTCAATATCATATATTAAGAAACCTAATAAGTTTTCATATAAATCATTAGCCTTAAATGATTTTGCTTTTATTTTTACTTTAAATTCCATATTAAGAAACCTAATTATATTATATAACAAAAAACTTTGGGATCCATATTAATTAATAAGTTTATTATTTCTCCTAAATTTAATTTTAATTTAATTTTGGTGAGACCACATCCATGAAAATAGATAATATATAGAAATTATACAAAATTTTGGGACTATATGAAACAAATTAGAGAGAGGCATTATAGGTATATTGAAATTTTAGACAACTTTAAAGAGCATATGGGGATTATAAGTTTTTGTTGGGGGGGCATTTTCTATATTTATAGAATTGTGAATTTTCAAAAAATCTTGGGGGCACTACAATTAAAAGTAATGTTAAAATAAGAATCATGGGATTGAATAACTTTGAAACTTCAAAATAGGGTCATTTGCAATAAGTCAAAATTTACAAGAGTAAAAAAGAATTGGATGTTAATTTATTAGTTGAAATGTTATTTACTCCATTACTTCTCTCTGATTTTTACATATTTGATGTAACTTGATCTGTGATATATGATATCATAAAAATTTATATTTTAATAGCGGGTTTCACTTTTATTTTTAAATGGACTGCACGAAACTTGTATTCGCATTATTCTTCATCTACAAGTTTTGACAACTAAACTAAATAGTTTATATATATCATTGAACTTTCATAAGAATTAAACAACATATATTATAATATGAACAAATACAAAGCTATTCGTGTTTATATAAATTTATACAAGTATGATTGGAGTTTATACGAGTTGTATCGTTAATAATCAGTCATGGATTTATATATACAAAAAGGCTTATTTAATAAAAAGAATCAAGTAGAATATGAGTTTGACCGTGCTTGTCGAGTAATCTTATTTAATCATTTGCAGATTTATTAACAAATATAACTAAAGCTAGTCACAAAGTTTGTGTTGGCTCAAAAGAAGAATAACAATAAGAGTAATAATAATAAAATGTTGTGGTTGCATGGTACATAACTCTAACACTCTAACTTGGTACATTTACATAAGGAAAATTATATAGCCATCGAGACTTGCGTCTAGACATTTTTTTTTTTTTTATTGAGTGATTAAGGAAATATTTTTTAATGATGTTATGATTTTTATTTTTTTAAACGTTTAAGATGATTAAAAATATACATGTGTCGGTAATAAGACTTGAATTTTTTACTACACCATAATATTGTCGCAAATAATTACTTGCGTCACTGTATCCAACTTCATTTGCGAGTAAAAAACTCTAATTTTGCGTCGTAATATTATGATGCAAATAGTCAATTTATTTGCGTCATTATTGACATTAGACGCTAAAGTGATTTTGAAAAGTAGATGGAAATCATCATTTATGTCAAAATATTTTGCCTTTTGACGTCGATTTTAGCTGCCAGTAATGAGAATTGATTTGCAGTTGTATGTTTTTACGACGCCATATCATCATCGCCAATAGATAGTTTGCCACAGCATCCAACATCATTTACGACTAAAAAAATTCTAATTTTGCATCGTAATATTACGATGCAAATAGTCTAATTTGCGACAATATTAACATTGGATGCTAATGTGATTTTGAGACGTGGATGGCAATCATCATTGGCGTCAATATATTTGGTCTTTTTTGCGTCGATTTGAGCTATCGGGTGTGAGAATTGATTTGCGTCTATACGTTTTCAATACCATAACATCATCGCAAACAGATAATTTTGTTACTGTAACCAACATCATTTGCGATTAAATAATCGAGTTTTTGCGTCGCCATATTACGACACAAATGATGTCTTCTAGCGACGTTATTTATAATCAACGCTAAAGTACATTTGAGAGCGAGTATTATTGTCTCCCTTGCGTCGATGAAGAATGGATGGAAATATTTATTTGCGTCAGAATTTTTGCCTTTTTGCGTCTAGAGTATGTGACGCTAAAAATCAGATTTCTTGTAGTGAGATACTAGCAAGACAATTTGATGGCCTTCTCATGACAAGTAATATCTCAACTTCCCGAAAAAAAGTTAAATCCATCTCAATCTATTTTATACGTTCAAACACATATTTCAATTTATTTACACTTAAACACATTTTAATGAGATATATAGAACACTACTATTTACAGATTAACCGATGATGTGAAATCATCTTAACATCTAAAGGCTCCTTGTAGCTTGATTATTGTTAGAATATTGAAGTGAGTTGAGTTGAGATGATAAAATATTGTTTAAATATTATTTTTTAATATTATTATTATTTTGAGATTTGAAAAAGTTAAATTGTTTATTATATTTTGCTCACTTGTTACTTTCCAAGAAAATTTTTCTGTAAATTCCACTTTTTTTAAATATTTTTTAAAACATCTTTTAATATTTTTAAAGGAATATTAATATATTAATATTAATATATATTAATATTAATGGGAATATGATGCACACATGGCATCTCCCTGCAGAGAAAAATAAAATGAAAAATCATAAATCATTCCACAATTTGAAAAAATAAAAATGAGACAAAATCTAAAAAAAATAGATTTTAAAAAGAATTAACCTTAAATCAGGGAGTTTACATCTCCAATTAAAAATTAACGTAGCTCAACTTTTAGTGGGTGAATAAATGCAACTCGCCCAGAGTGTTCTTCATCAATTTGGCTATTTCAATGCTGTGTGATTGAAGTAGTAGAAAGACAAGGTCATGGTCATGACGCGCTATAACTATAGAAAATCTAGTCTATTTTAAAGTTTTTTGTTTTTTAATTTTATATTTAAATTGTTAATGGCCATGGAATACAACTCGACTATTTGAATGCCGTGTGATTGAGGGAACCAATTCGTGGAATGACCTGCCGCATAGAAAACAGATTGCCGTTGACCAGCTGCATTAGCAATCCTCTAAGCTACAATAATGAGGAAGGCTCCCCTTACTTTCCACGAAATGTCCCTCAACTTTCATGGGCAAGAGAAATAATTCGTGACAGAGAGAACTTGTTAAGAATATGCAGAAGAAAGAGGGAGAGGGGGAGAGAGAGAGAGTATTTATAGAGAATGGAAGCAGGGTACTCTATAAATGCTCATGTTATGCATTCTGAACTCTATAAATGTTCATATTTACATACTAGTATATATTTTCTGTTTACAGAATTTGTGATAACTCACTCCTTATCTTTACAATATTTTCTAGATGATTTGATTGTTTTATTTGTGGATCGAGATTAGAGAACATGGACAAGATTAGAGAATGTTATTAAGTAAGTTTGTCGTGTTATGATGAGACAGCATGTTGAGAGGTTGACATTTATATTAAAATTTTGTGGTATTTTAGTTAATTATTTTGTAAGAATTGGTTTTATACATTGAGATATATGTGTACTTAGGAATTTGGAGCTTATATTTGTATGGTGAGATGTGATTTGAAGTGACAAGAAGTACTTCTCCGACCCATCCGGGACCAAGGTGTTACACAAATGCAAGACTGAGCCCACACCCACCGGAGCCCATGGATTAGAGGACAAAAGCCCGTTGGAGAAGGGTAAAAGATCGACAACCTTCGCGTGCCAACCTAGAATTCAAACCCTCACTTCATCAATCACCAATAAATGACATAAAGGATGGGATAATCATCTGCATAATACGCGAGCGTAATAATTATTTTAGGCTCGGACTAGATCGGGTCTATATAATATATATTTTAAATTAGTTTTTTAATATTATATATAATATTTTTTATATTATATATAATTTTTATATATAATAATATAAATTATTATTATATATTAAATAATGTTATTATAATTTATGAAATAAAAATTTAATCTTAAACATGAAAATTTAATTGATCATAAACTTTAAACATAATATATATGCATATGGCCAATTTTCAAGTTGTACATAAATAAAGTTCTGCATATTTCTTTGCTTTATTTTCCTTAATTAATGTAAATAAGCTGGAAGTATTATTTATCCCAATTTAAACATTTCGGTAGTCTTAAAGTACTGACCCTCCTTTTGTATTGATTGGTCTAGCTGCATGTGGATTTATCAGAAAATTATTACAAAGTAGATATTTGAAGAAAAGAAATCTATAAAATTGCTTAGACAGAAAACGCACGAGCACTGATTCATGCTTAAAACATGGTAACTGGTGCATAAAACTGGACTGAACTGGTAAAATCGAATTTATTGATTTAGGAGATAACCAGTACATAATCGGTTTTTAAAAGTACAAAATTGGTACGTACTAGTTCTGTTAAGAGGGAAGAAATGAGAGAAATATTGGACTGAATTGATTTATTTCGTATTAAGCTTTACAAATAAATAGCAGTACAATGAACTAGCTAAGGAAATATATATACAAGGAAAGTGATCTAATTTGATTGAGTCCTAAAAATGAGCTAATTACAAGAATTGTGGAAGTCTTGATTCGGTGCATATATGGAAAGGAGAGATCTGTCAATACTCCCCCTCAAATTGGCGCATGGAGGTCCGTAATGCCCAACTTGTGCGAAAAATGATGAAAAAGCTCCTGTCCTAAAGCTTTGGTGAAGATATCCGCAATTTGCTCATGTGAAGAAGTGTGGACAGCTTTGAGGAGGCTCGAGCGGATTTTTTCATGAATGATATGACAATCAATCTCAATGTGTTTGGTGCGCTCATGAAACACGAGATTGTGTGCAATATACAGTGCTGATTGATTGTCACAATGTAAAGTAAAAGGCTCGGGATGAGAGACACCAAGATTAGTGAGAAGCTGTTTTAACCAAGTGAGTTCACAGGTTGTGACGGCCATAGCTCGATATTTAGCTTCAGCCGAAGAACGAGAAACTTTGCTCTGTTTCTTGGTGCGCCATGAAATCGGACTGGTACCTAACTGAATTAAGTAGCCAGTGGTGGAGCGGCGGGTGATGGGGCAGCTAGGCCAATTCAGAATCTGTATAGGCCGAAACATGTGTACTGTTAGATGAAGGGAAGAAGATACCTTGGCCGGGACAGCCTTTGAGGTAGCGGAGAACTCTGGTAGCAGCAGTCATGTGGGGAACCCGAGGAGCATGCATGAATTGACTGAGTGTGTTGACGGCATAAACAACGTCTAGTCTGGTGATGGTCAGATAGATGAGACGACCGACAAGGCGACGGTAAAGGCTTGGATCAGGAAGGAGATCACCATCTTGAGTAGTAAGCTTCAAATGTTGTTCCATAGGAAAAGGAGCAGTCTGTGCACCAAGTTGTCCACTGTCTGAGAGAATGTCGAGGGCATATTTACGCTGATTAAGAAAGATGCCTGTGGGAGAGCGAGCAACTTTAAGTCCAAGGAAGTACTTCAGGGAACCAAGGTCTGTCTTGAAATGAGTGGAGAGAATTTTCTTGAAAATCTCAATCTGAGAAAGCTCATTACCAGCTACTAAGATGTCATCAACATAAACAAGAACAAGGACGATGCTGGTGGAAGTGGTGAGAGTGAACAAAGAATGATCTGCCTAAGATGAATGAAAACCTGCATCAAGAAGCACAGATGTTAGTTTAAAAATCCAATTCCGGGAGGCTTGTTTGAGGCCATAGAGGGATTTTCGGAGACGGCAGACGCGAGTCTCCCCCTTAGGACAATATCCAGGTGGTGGGGTCATGTAGACTTCTTCATCAAGATCGCCATGCAAAAAAACGTTGTTGACGTCGAGTTGATGGATAATCCAATTTTTGGTAGCTGCAACTGCCAATAAGCAGCGGACCGTGGTCATTTTGGTGACTGGAGCAAAAGTCTCATGGTAATCAAGGCCTTCAACCTGAGTGTATCCTTTGGCAACAAGCCGAGCTTTGTACCTCTCGATGGATCCGTCGACTTTGAGTTTGGTTTTGAAAACCCATTTGCACCTAATGGGTTTCTTACCAGGAGGAAGAGGCTCAAGAGTCCAGGTGGAATTATCCTCTAAAGCACGAAGCTCAATAGTCATGGCCTCGCCCCAGTGGGAGTGGCGAATAGCATCAGTATAGCAAGAGAGTTTAGTACAAGATATAAGAGCATTCAAATAAGTAATATGTGATGGATAAAATGAGAATATGAAAGAAAGGCAGATAAAGGATGAGCAGTACCTGAAGCCGACGAAGCAGGTGTAGATGTCGTGGGCTCTGCATGTAAAGTGGGACAAATATAGTCGTGAAAGTAAGCAGGTCGAGTAATAGTGCGGTGAGGGCGAGAAGCTGAGGGAGAGGGATTGGGCAAGGGCATGGGGGACGGGGAATCAAGAGGGACATGAGAGTCAGAAGAAACAGGAGAGGCAGGAGGGTTAGGAGAGTCAGAAGAGACAGGAGAGTCAAGAGATATAATAGGTTGAGGGACGGGAAGAGGGACAATAGGAGCAGAAAAAGATGGGGTCTCATGAAGGTCTTGGAAAGGGAATGTTTGTTCGTGGAAGGTGACATCTCGGGAGTAGAAGGTGGATTGAGTTTGGAGGTTGGAGAGCTTGTAGGCTTTATGTGCGCTAGGATAGCCAAGGAAGACACATTTAGTGGCACGGGGTGAGAACTTGTCGCGATGAGCACTGAGAGTTTGAGCATAACAAAGACAACCGAATACACGAAGATGATCATAGTTGGAAGTTTTATTGAACAAAATTTCAAAAGGAGATTTATTTTGGAGAGTCCGGCTAGGAGTGCGGTTGATGAGATAGGTTGCGGTGAGGACACAATCACCCCAAAAAGATAGAGGTAAGTGTGCTTGAAAACGAAGACTGCGGGCAACATTTAGAAGGTGCCGGTGTTTACGCTCCGCAACGCATTTTGTTGGGGAGTTTCAACACAGGTACGTTCATGAATGATACCGTGTGTGTGTCGGTATGTTTGAAATTGATGGGAAAGAAATTCTTGTCCGTTATCAGTTCTAATAATTTTGATGTTGGTGTTAAACTGATTGTGGACAAGAGCGAAAAAATGCATTAAATAGGTGTAAGCCTCAGATTTAAAACGCATAAGATATACCCATGTTGTGCGAGAAAAATCATCAATAATAGTGAGAAAATAATGAGCACCACATAAGGATGCCGTGCGATAACCACCCCAAATATCACAAAAAATGCGATTAAAACGAGAATCACTTTTATTTGCATAAGATGAAAACGGTAATCTTGTGTGTTTAGAACGAGCACAAACATCACATTCAGAAAGATTACAAGGAGAATTAAAAATACTGGGAATATTAAAACTGGAGGGATGACCTAGACGTTGATGCCATAGAGTCTTATTTGCAGTGGTTTGAGCAACAAAAATGACGGTGGGTTCGGGGCGGTACACGTAGAGCCCAATGCATAGATTACCCGCTCCAATCGGATTCATTGATGGAGAGTCCTGAAATAAACAAGAATTAGAGGAAAATGTTATAAGGCAGGAATTATGAATGGCAATTTGGGAAACTGAGAGTAAGTTGAAGGATAAAAGTGGAACATAAAAAATATTTTGTAATGTGAGAGAAGGAGAGAGCCGACAAGAACCCAGCCCTTCGGCTGGGATATCTTGTCCCGTAGGAAGGCGAATGTGATGCGGATGGGTAAGGGGCTTCAAATGGGCAAAAGCTTCCCGTTGGTGACAGATATGGTGGCTCGCACCACTGTTCACTACCCAACGAAGGTGCCGATTGAAGGAAAAATCAGTGGGGGATAAGAGGTTACCAGCAAAAGGGGGGGGGGGGGGGGGGTGGGTCAATCGAAGCTGTCGGTGGTGCGAGGAGATGGAGCAACTTCTGGTACAACTCGGGAGGAAGAGAAACCAGGTTCGCAATCGACGGTGGAGGAAGGGAAACAAGGTTTGCAGTCGATGGAGGTGGCCCTAAGATGGACGATCGCGATTTGTTGGTGCGGGGCTCTCGGCCTGGAGGGTACCTGATGAGGGTCCAACAACGGTCACGCGTGTGGCCATCTTTGCCGCATGCGGTGCACTTCAAAGGAGGCCGTAGGCGAGCAGCGGTGCGGGTAGCCATGGCCATTGTTTCGGATGCTGAGGGTTGGAGGTTGGGGAGCCTCTGTTGCTCTTCTTGAAACAGGATGGAGAAGACTTTGCCGATGGTGGGAAGCGGATCCATGGCTAGAATTTGGGTGCGAAGAGAAGCAAAAGAATCGTTGAGCCCAAGGAGAAATTGGAAAACACATTCATCATTAGCCTGTCGTTGCATGTCTTTGAGGTCAATTGCGGTTTGGAGATGGCTAAGTTCATCCCACAACTGTTTGATTTGGTTGAAATAATCATGGACAGAGTTTGTGGTTTGGTGCAGGGAGGAGATGGCTCGTTTGAGATGATAGATGCGAGCATTGTTTCCATGGCAGAAACGGGAAGAGAGGTTGAGCCAGACAGCACGGGGATAGGTATGATATTCGAGGGAATTTGCGAGGGAAGGGCTGATGGAGTTGAGGATCCAGGTAAGAACCATATCCTTCGTTTGATTCCACTGAGTATATTCGGGTTTTGTGGTTTCGGGGGGTATGAGGGTGCCATCGACAAAGCCAAGTTTATTCTTGGCATTGAGGGCTCTGGTCATGGCTTTTTGCCATTTTGGATAGTTGTCACCTATGAGAAGGCCATTAACGAGAATTAAACTTGGAGAATCTGAGGGGTGAAGAAGATAAGAGGAGGGGATGGGTGGGGTACTGGTGTCGGCCATGGCAGAATGGCTGGATCTTTGATTTTAGGCTGATACCATGTTAAGAGGGAAGAATTGAGAGAAATATTGGACTGAATTGATTTATTTCGTATTAAGCTTTACAAATAAATAGCAGTACAATGAACTAGCTAAGGAAATATATATACAAGAAAAGTGGACTAATTTGACTGAGTCCTAAAAATAAGTTAATTACAAGAATTGTGGAAGTCTTGATTCGGTGCATATATGGAAAGGAGAGATCTGTCAATAAGTTCAGTCCTAAATTTCGTTCAAAATTGGATCGGACAGGACCGGTTACCATAGTTTTGAATTTGGTACCGTAACGGCCGGTACGGTTGAAATTTTTCATACCGGCCAGTACCAGACGAACCGGCCTCAATTTCGACCTGTACTAGCCTTAATTTTGGCCGGTACCGGCCGATATTTCGGCCATTTTTTTTTTCATTTTTTCAAACTACAAGCTTATTTTTTAACCCTCAATTCAGACTAGACTATTTATAATTTATATATATATATGTATTTATATATAATTTACTTATATATAGACTATTATTTTGGAATATAATTTTTATATATAATTTATTTATATATCGACTATTCTGAAATGTTATCCCGAAACGGTACTGGTGCCGAAATATTTCGTTTCAGTGCCTTCACCAGTACAGCGTCCGGTACGGTATTGAAAACATTACCGATTACACCCCTATCTGCAACTATCTAAGTTTATGTTTCCCCTAGATTCATTTGTTCCCATGCCGTTTCTTTCCACATTTTTTTCACGACATCTAAGTTTATGTTTCAGTCATTAAACCAACTTAGGTAGAAAACATAAACGTATAACAGAGATCAAAACAAAAACAAACTAGTTAAAACTCGTTTTGTTGAGGAGAGGGCTTCTATAGTTACTCTAGGGCTTGGAACCCTGTGGAATCGATTTGTCGTCTCTGATGAACCCGTGACGAGGCAGAGTAGGCTAAAGATGGCAAGGGAGATTGCTAATGCAATTTCATATCTCCACACAGCATTCTCTAGACCCATCATCCATAACAATATTGAACCACAGAATATCTTCATAGACTGCCATGGGGTTCCAAAACTAACTGGTTTTTCAAATTCTTTAATTATCCCCGAGGGTGAAACTCATGTCAAGGATGATTCTTATGATCGGAAATTTTCGTGGCCTAGGAGATTACTATGCCCCCACTATAGGAAGACGGGGTGCATAACAGAGAAAACTGACGTCTATTCCTTCGGTGTTACTCTCTTGCGAATTCTTGCTACAAATACAAAGGTGTATCCTGTAATCCTGGCAGGGGAATTAAGAGGAGCTGGAGTGGAACAACAAATCCAAGCTGTGCGGGACCTTGCTATCAGGTGCATGAAGGAGGAGCCTATGGAAAGACCAACCATGGTTGATGTCACCAAAGAACTCAGACGAATCGAAAAGTCTATCCCTTAATTATTTCAAAGTTCCGTAAAAACCTATGTTTCTTTGTTGTCATCATCGTCTATTATGGAGTTTTGTTCTTCTGTCAATGACTATGCTTTAATTTACCTGGTCCATATAAGTTTCCTTGGTAACCGTCCATGTTCTTGTACTTCTGATTGATTTTTTTTTTTAATTATTATTATTATTATTTTTACTGAAGTATCAAATGAATTTACGCTAGGAACTATCCATTTGTTTTTCGAACTCTTAATATTATTTTTTACCCCATGGGTTTGTAGCCTTTTTCCAATATATATATAAAACCTTCCCTTGGATTTCAGTTGAATAATTTAATGGGAATATGATCCGGCACACATGGCATCCCCCACGCTTGGAAAAAAAAAATCATAAATCATAAATCATTCCACAATTTGAAAAAATAAAAATGAGACAAAATCTAAAAAAAATTGATTTTAAAAAGAATTAATATTAAATCGGGGAATTTAATCTTAAAAAGAATTAAAAATTAATGTAGCTCAACTTTTTGTGGGTGAATAAAATGCAACTCGCCCACAGTTTTCTTCTAGAGTGGCTATTTCAATGCTCTGTGATTGAGGTAGTAGAAAGATAAGGTCATGGTCATGTGACGCGCTAACCATAGAAAATCTGGTCTATTTTAAAGTTTTTTTTTTTAAATTTTATATTTAAATTATTAATGGCCATGGGATACAACTTGACTATTTGAATGCCGTGTGATTGAGGGAACCAATTCGTAGAATGACCTGCCGCATAGAAAACAGATTGCCGTTGACCAGCTGCATTAGCAATCCTCTAAGCTACAATAATGAAGAAGGCTCCCCTTACTTTCCACGAAATGTCCCTCAACTTTCATGGGCAAGAGAAATAATTCGTGACAGAGACAACTTGTTAAGAATATGCAGGTCAGCGTTCAAGCCATGCAGAGTCGGACAGAGAGAACTTGCAACGAATATACAGAAGAAAGAGGGAGAGGGAGAGAGAGAGCATTATAGAGAATGGAAGCAGGGCACTTGCGAAGCTTGTTGCCACTCGTAATGGCAAGCCTATTCCCATCCATGACTTCTCCTATGAAGTGTTGAGAACGGCAACAAATGACTTTGATCTGTCATGATATTTTGATATATAACATGTTTTGATTCTGTATTTTGAAAATATAAATATTTTGTTATGCATTCTGAGTTCTGTAAATACTAATGTTTATATACTAGTATATGTTCTATGCTTATCGAGTTGTAGATAACTCACTCCTTATTTTTACAATATTTTTCAGATAATTTGATTGTTTCAATTGTGGATCAAGATTAGAGAGTATGTGCAAGATTATTTAAGTATAATGGATTAAACACCAAAGAATGCCATGGTTATTGGAGAATGTTATTAAGTAAGTTTGTCGTGTTTTGATGAGATAGTATGTTGAGAGGTTGACATTTATACTAAAATTTTGTGGTATTTTAGTTGATTATTTTGGAATAGTTGGTTTTAGACATTGAGATATATGTGTACTTAGGAATTTGAAGCTTATATTTGTATAGTGAGATGTGATTTTAAGTGACAAGAAGTAATTCTCTTACCTATCTGGAATTGGGATGTTACACAAATGCAAGACTAAGCCCACACCCACGGGAGCCCATGGATTAGAGGACAAAAGCCTGCTGGAGAAGGGTCAAAGATCAACAACCATCGCGTGCCAACCTAGAATTCAATCCCTCACTTCATCAATCACCAATTAATGACATAACGGGCAAGATAATCATCTACATAATACGCTAGCGTAATAATTGACCAAGGTATTAACTTCCTCAACATAATGGATTACTAATCTAGCAAAGATAAGATGAGACTGTGCCATGAGACAAGCTTCGGTGATTAGGCGACCTACCCATATAAATAAAGGTCAAAAGATACACTTGAGGTGAGCTCTGATCTCCATTTAGTGGAAATACTCTCCAGATTATGTATTGACTTAGGCATCAGAAGTGTCCAGCCCCCTTTTACTTTTTGATTGCAGATTATCGAAAGAGGTTGTTAGTGCTAGGAAACACTTCCTCAACACTGATGTCTATAGCTTCAGTTGGCTTCTCTTTTTTAAGTGCAAAACATTTTACCAATAGTTCGCTTGTGAATGCTAAAAAGAACATACTAAAAAAATTTAGATATGGTGCGATAAGTGCAATTATCGATCCTGTAATCGGCCTGGTGGGTGGAGGGGCTTGTGTCAACCAGCAATTGCTAGCTGTGAGAATCCTTGCTTTAGTGTGCATAAAGGATGATCCAAGGGAAAGACCAACCATTGTTGATGTTACCAAAGAACTCAAACGAATTGAAAAACCTATATTTCTTTGTTGTCATCAGCTAAGAAATAAAAGTACAATTTTTATGGATCTTCTGGTTACTGAAATGATTAGGTATTTTACTACTCTTTTTTATCAAAAACTTTGCATTGAATTAAAAGAGAGAATACAAAATGAGAGGGAGGGGGACCTCACAAAAATTCCTTTACAAAAAGTGCAGTGGTTACCATAGAAAAGAAAAATGGGTGATAGGACCAATAAATTAGACCTGAGCCCTTGTTCCTGGGCATGTGAGGGGACCGCTGCAATAATGCAACTGGTGGATTTTTTTCTAAATGCGGTTGTGATCCACGTCCGTGAAAGTAGCAGTGCAACTAGCATTGTAAAAAAAATAAAAAAATAAAAAAGGAAGGAAAGGAAATCGAAAAATCGGTATGGACCGGCTCGAACCGATGGAACCGGTTTCCGTAATGGCAAAACTGGCCGAAACTGTACCCATTCAGGTTCTAGGCTTTTTAGGCCTGGATCGGTTTCATATAATATATATTTTAAATTATTTTTTTAATATTATATAATATTTTTAAATATAATAATAAAAAATATAATTATAAATAAAATAATATTATTATAATTTATAAAATAAAATTTTAAACTTAAACATGAAAATTTAATTGATCATATACTTTAAACATAATATATATATTTATATATATATGCATATGGCCAATTTTCAAGTTTTACAGAAATAAAGTTCTGCATATTTCTCTACTTTATTTTCCTTAATTAATGTAAATAAGCTGGAATTATTATTTATCCCAGTTTAAACATTTCAGTAGTCTTAAAGTACTGACCCTCCTTTTGTATTGATTGGTCTAGTGCATGTGGATTTATCAGAAAATTATGACAAGGTAGATATTCGAAGAAAATAAATCTATAAAATTGCTTAGACAGAAAACACACTAGCACTGATTCATGCTAAAAACATGATAACCGGTGCCTAAAACCAGACGGAACCGGATCAGAACCAGTAAAATCGGATGTATCGATTTAGGAGAGTAATTAGTTCGTGATCAAATTTTAAAAATATAAAACCGGTACATACCAATTCGATCCTAAATTTTGTCCAAAATCAAATTAGACCGGACCGATTATATCCCTAAACTGCAACCATCTAAGTTTATGTTTCCCCTAGATTCATTTGTTCCCCATGCCGTTTCTTTCCACATTTTTTTTACGATATCTAAGTTTATGTTTCATTCATGAAACCAACTTAGGTAGAAAAAATAAACGTAAAATAGAGATCAAAACAAAAATAAACTAGTCAAAATTCGTTTTGTTGATGAGAGGACTTTTAGAGCAACTCTAGGGCTGAGAATGGTTACACTAATCATGACCCAGCTTACTTTAATTATTTATTTGAGATTATACAAAAGTAAATTTATAAATTAAAATAACTTGATGCAATACGTCAGATTGTAAAGTTAGTTTAATAAATCTAGTGGATCACGTAAAACTATGTCAGTTTGTAGATTTATTTTTGTGTAAACTCTTTATGTTTGTAACAATTCGCTATTTATTTTCACAACGGTATGATTTTGACCAATTTGACTATTTGAATATTGTGTATTTTTCTTCTAATAATGCTCAAGTCACCCATGAATTATGAGAGAGTTTACTGATTTATTTATTTTTTCCACTTATTGATTAAGTATTTTTAAATGAAGCTGTGATTTTTTTTTAAAAACAAAATATTTAAGATGGTTAAAAAATACATAAAAACGAAAAAGGACAGTGTCGGACCCACTCTCGGTTGCCCTCCCTTTTTCTTCGTGGAAACTTGGTGGAAAAAAGCACAAAATCCGAGTGACATGTTCCAACCCAGATAGTAGGATATCCTGCCGCGTATAATTACTACTCATGACCACTTTCAAGTTTGTTGACCAGCTGAATTTGCTTGTTAATCACTCGTTACTTTCCACGAAATTTCTCTGTAAATTCCACTTTTTTTTAAATATCTTTTAAAACATCTTTAAATATTGTTTAGATAATGGCATTTATATTGCAGATTGGTCCAGGGAGAGACAACTTAAATTAGTTAAGAATGTCGAGAAAAGAGAGAGAGAGCGAAAGAGAGAGAGCATTTATAGAGAATGGAAGCAGAGTACTTGAGAAGCTGGTTTCCACTTGTAATGGCAAGCCTATTCCCATCCGTACCTTCTCCTTTGCAGAGTTGAGCAACGCCACAAATAACTTTGATCCTCAACTTGTTATATGTAAACTGTGGCTTTATCAATGGTATAAAGGTTATCTTGAAGGCCGAACTATTTCCGTTAAGAAAGCGAACGATGCCGATAAAATGAAGGTGGTGTTCACTGATTTACCAATTTCTGTAAAGGAGGAGGTGTTCACTGATTTAGCAATTTCTGCAAAGGTGAGTGCTCACAAGAATGTTCTAAAGCTCGTTGGTTGCTGCCTCGAGACTCCAATTGTCATTTTAGTGTATGAATTTGCTGGGAAGGGAACCCTGAGGGATCTGATTCTCGCCGACAATGAGCCCCTGACGTGGGAGAGTAGGCTAAAGATGGCAAGAGAGAGTGCTCATGCAATTTCATATCTCCACACAGCATTCTCTAGACCCATCATCCATACCGATATTGGACTACATAATATCTTCATAGACTGCCATGGGGTTCCAAAACTAACTGGTTTTTCACATTCTTTAATAATCCCCGAGGGTGAAACTCATGTCAAGGATGCTTCTGATGAATGGCAACTTCCGAGGACTACGAGAACTCTATGCCCCAACTATAGGGAGACGAGGTGCATAACAGAGAAAACTGACGTCTATTCCTTCGGTGGTACTCTCTCGCAAATTTTTAATATAAATACAATGGTGGATCCTGTAATCCTGGCAGGGGAATTAAGAGGAGCTGGAGTGGAACAGCAATTCCAAGCTGTGCGGAACCTTGCTTTGAGGTGCAAGGAGAAGGACCCAATGCAAAGACCAACCATGGTTGATGTTAGCAAAGAACTCAGACGAATCGAAAAGTCTATCCCGTAATATATTTATTTCGAAGTTCGGTAAAAACCTACGTTTCTTTGTTGTCATCATCGTTTTTTATGGAGTTTTGTTGTTCAGTGAATGACTATGCTTCACCTGGTCCATATAAGTTCCCTTGGTCACCGCCCATGTTCTTGTACTTCTGAATTTTTGTTTTCTTTTTTAAATGAAGTATCAAATGAATTTACGCTAGCTACTATCCATTTGTTTTTCGAACTCTTAATATTATTTTTTACCCCATGGGTTTGTAGCCTTTTTCCAATATATATATAAAACCTTCCCTTGGATTTCATTTGAATAATTTAATGGGAATATGATCCGACACACATGGCATCCCCCCGCATGGAAAAATAAAATAAAATATCATAAATCATTCCAGAATTTGAAAAACAGAATGCCGTTGACCAGCTGCATTAGCAATCCTCTAAGCTACAATAATGAAGAAGGCTCCCCTTACTTTCCACGAAATGTCCCTCAACTTTCATGGGCAAGAGAAATAATTCGTGACAGAGACAACTTGTTAAGAATATGCAGGTCAGCGTTCAAGCCATGCAGAGTCGGACAGAGAGAACTTGCTACGAATATACAGAAGAAAGAGGGAGCGGGAGAGAGAGAGAGAGAGCATTATAGAGAATGGAAGTAGGGCACTTGAGAAGCTTGTTGACATCCATAAATTCTCCTATGAAGAGTTAAGAACGGCAACAAATGACTTTGATCCTCACCTCATTATTCATAGAAACAGGTGGTATAAAGGGTATAAAGCTAATCTCAAAGACCGAATTACATTCATTAACGGGCGAGTACACTCCCTTAAGTGAACCGACCCTCACCCCTGACAATTGAGGCTCCGTTTGAATGTTGGGATGAATTAAATTCTTTATGAATAATAGTGAATTGAGATGACGAAGTGAGTATTGTGGAGCCCACCTAAGATAAGTTTAGAAGTGTTTGGATGTTAATATGAGTTTAGATGTATTTATAAAAAGTCAAAAAAAGTTGTGGGTCTCGCGTGTAAAGTGGTGTTGAGTTGAAAAAGTTGTAAGTTCCACGTGTAAAGAGGTTTTGAGTTGAAATGAGTTTAACAATTTGAGAGTTGGATGTTTGGATGTTTAACTCAGTTTAAAATTATATTGAACTGAGATGATCTCTGTTCAATCCAAGTTCCGAACGAGGTCTAAAGCGTCCTTCATTGGCAAGCTAAAGCAAAAGATTTTCGTGTACAAGCTACAATGTGCACAAGAAAACACCGGCTCTACAACGAATATTGAAATGAAGGCAAGAAAAGAAGCATCAAAATTCAAACATGCACAACAAGAATTAGTCTAGAGGCAAAATTGCCCAAGTCATTACTCAAAGTAATTTAGTCAAAATAAAAAAAACTAACTTCAAGGGTTCTGGGGTGAAGGAGGAAAGACATCAGGAATCACATCCTAGCCCAATGAATCAATAAAATGAAAGATAGTGCGGTTGGGTTTAATTGAATCCAGATCCGATGATTGAATATCTGCACTGAGATTCCTCAAAAGGTAGCACCTTAGCCTCTGCATATCATATCTGTAACCTAGGCCCCATTCTCGGTTGCGAACTTCCCTAGCCGCCGCAAGCTGGGGGGATAGGAAAACCATCTCCTCTCAGTTAGCCTTAAACTCCACCTCCAGCTCAGTCACCTTCAACGACCGCCGCAAGCTGGACTGATTCATGCTAAAAACATGGTAATCGGTGCATAAAACCGGATCGGACCCGGTAAAATCGAATGTACTGGTTTAGGGAGGTAATCGGTGCGTAATCGGTTTTTGAAAATACAAAATCGATACGTACCAGTTCGATCTTAAATTTTATCCAAAATCGGATCGAACCGGACCGGTTACACCCCTAACTTCAACCATCTAAGTTTATGTTTCCCCATGATTCATTTGTTCCCCATGCCGTTTCTTTCCACATTTTTCACGATATCTAAGTTTATGTTTTAGTCATTAAACCAACTTGAGTAGAAAACATAAACGTATAACAAAGATCAAAACAAAAACAAACTAGTTAAAACTCGTTTTGGTTTAGGAGAGGACTTCTAGAGCAACTCTAGGGCAGGGAATGGTTACAATAATCATGACCCAACTTACTTTATTTATTTATTTGAGATTATCCATAAATAAATCTATAAACTAACGTGGTTTGATACAATACGTCAGATTGTAAAGTTAGTTTAGTAGATCTAATAGATCACGTAAAGCTATGTCAGCTTATAAATTTAGTTTTGTGTAATCTCTTTATGTCTGTAGCAATTCTCTATTTATTTTCACAATGGCATGATTTTGACCAATTTGACTATTTGAATATTGTGTATTTTTCTTCTAATAATGCTAAAGTCACCTTTGAATTCTAAGAGAGTTTTCTGATTTGTTTGATTTTTTTTTTCACTTGTTGATTAAGTAAGTATTTTTAAATGATGTTGTATTTTTTTAAAAAATAAAATATTTAAGATGATTAAAAAATACATAAAAGAAAGGCCGGTGGATAGTTTCAAACCCACTGTCGGTTGTCCTGTAACACCCGGGCTAAGTAAGGAATTCACATTTGAAATTTTTTATGACAAAGCCTACTTGAAATTTGCAATTATTGTTGGATTAGACTACGAGCTCAAATTATTTATATTATTTTTTATGGATATCGAATCATTTCTAGGATTTTGCCGAGTAGGTTTAAATCATTAAATACGTTGAATTAGGTGAAGTTTTTATTGGACTGAAAATTAGTGGGACAACTTATATATATATATTTTTTTTAGAGGTTAATCGAGATCCAAATTTATTCTAAGGAAAAAGCCCCATCCAAAACACAAGACGAGAAAATCCCTTTAGTCTCCATGCCATGCACGCCACACACATGTTATTTTCACTTCATGCACGTCTCTCCTTCCTGCTTTCTCTAGGGTTTTATTTTTTCTGTTTCCTATATATATATATATATATATTCCAAAGTTAACTTCATAGTTCACGCTCATTCCTCATGAATTATCATTCATCTTCAACCCTAGATTAAGTAGCCATCCCGTTGCTGCTGTCAACGGCGTCTGCCACCATGCACTACTTTTCGGCCACTCCACATGCAGAAAATGATCACAGAACCACCGAGTCACGACTCACCCAGTTGCCGCACAAAATCAACCTCCACAAGCCACGACCCACGCCGTCCCAGCATCACCGCGGCCCAGTTCTCACCCACTCAGAAAAAAACACCATCCCCACGTGAAAACTGACGCCACCACCATAGCAAGGCCGTGAACCCACATCGGAAAACACCACCACGGAAGCTGCTGCTCTGCCAGTGCACCACCCGCGGAGACGCTGCTTAACCATCATCGAGAGCCAAGAACAAACCGAAACTACACTGTAGCCTCCCACGTAGTTGCACCCTCACGGCTTCCTTGCAGCCCATAGCCTCTGTTACATCCAGTAGCCTCGCCACCCTGAAGCCAAGCCAACCTCGTCACTGCTTCTCCCTCAGATCACCACCATGCTCAGCCCACACAAAATCGTAAGTACCTCTGTTTCGGTGTTCAAAAACAAAGTATCTTTGTCTCAAATACCCCCTGCCCTTAAGCCACTACCCACGCAGCCGCATAAGACGCCGTTGACAGCAGAAGTCGCCGGAGGACAAGCCTCCACTGTTGGACACTACCTTGGGTGACCCCAATCCGCCGCACGTGGCCTCAAGTTCCCCTGTAAGCTCACGCCATTTCTAGTGGGTTCCTCTGTTTTCTCTTGGTGTCTCCCTCATTCCCTCACCGTGTGTGTGTGTGTGTCTCTCTCTCTCTCTCTCTTGCTCACCTCTCCCTTTCTTTCTCTCGTACTCAACCCAGCTCAACGACACCTCCGTTGAACTCTAGTCGCACCACCGTAGCTCCTCCAACTAGCCGTCGCGCCTTGCCCCTCCACGCATACTCTCGGTTTAGTCGTAAGTCATTTCCGCTGCACTTCATTCCTTTTGTTTTTCATGTTGTTGAATATATATATATATATATATATATATATATATATATATGGGTAAGTCTGTAACCTAATAGAATAGGAGTAATAACTGTTATGCCCTCTGATCATGTTTTCAAATGATGAAGAATTTCGTAAGCTATTGCCAAGTTGATCTAATAAATAAATAGATTTACATTGTTACCTTTGAGATTACAAGTTTCATTATTGTGTTTTAAACCTTTAATAAGTATTTGTAAACTTTAAAATTTTCCAAGTTTACATAAATGATTTTGATAAGTTGGTTTTTTTTAAGAGACTGATATTTTAACAGAATATTTATCTTGTAAATGTTGATGAATTTTTGAAGTGATCGGTAAGTGCAAAATCTTATTTTGAATCCTTTTAAAAGAATATTTTTTATTTAAACAAAAGTACGATTATCTATTTATAATGACTTCGATATAGTTATGTTATTTTAGTTTTATAAATTATAGTAAGATCTCAATCGTAAATAAGTTAGAATTTAATGTTTTAGTCGGAGTTATTATGTTGGATATTGATGAGTTTAGAAAGCGATATTGGTATTTTAGGAATAATGAGAATTTTGGGTTTAAGGAATTAAAAATTGATTATTTTAGAAGTTTTAGGCTTGAATATCGAAATACGAGATTGATTGGAAATTTATGAAAGTTTTTGTGATTATCTTATAGGTGACGATTATTTTTCGTTTGGCATTGTTGAGGAAACTTTCGAAAAGCTAAGAAGTTCAGGTAAGCGGAGTTCCTATGCTAGGCTTTACACGAATTATTGATACTGAGGTTGATTTTATGAAAATTTTGCATATTTTGTGATGAAATGAGAACTTGGGAAAAACAAAACCAACCTCGGTCGTTTATTTGCATACTCAGGAAATCTGTGTGAAAAAAGAAAATTATTTTATGACATTAACCATTTGTGTTTGTAGCCTTTTTCCAATAAAACCATCCCTTGGATTTCAGTTGAATGATTTAATGGGAATATGATCCCACACTTGGCATCCCGCATGGAAAAATAATATAAAAAATCATAGATCATTCCAAAATTTTAAAAAAAAGTTAGAATGAAAGAAAATGATATTTGTAGTCATAGAGTATGGAGTGCGCAAGTGTCGCTCACCTCTTTTGAAAAAAATGAGAAAATATGTAATTCATTTGAAAATTTTAATTTTTTAATGATGTACTCTTCACTTTTTCAAAAAGAGTGCGCGGTGCTTGCACAACCTATAACTGTATCTAGCATTCCTCTAATCTTAAAACAGGGAGTTTACACCTCCAATTAAAAATTGGCAGCTCAACCTTTTGTGGATGAATAAAATGCAACTCGTCCACATTGATCAGACCAAAACTTTATAAAACTAGTTACAGTGTTCTTCAGTTCTTCTAGAGTGGCAGGGTTTTGATCAATTTGGCTATTTCAATGCTGTGTGATTGAGATAGTGGAAAGACAAAGGTCATGGCCATGTGACGCACTAACTATAGAAAATCTGGTATATTTTAAAGTTTTTTCTTTTAATTTTATATTTAAATTATTAATGGCCATGGAATACAGCTTGACTATTTGAATGACGTGTGGTTGAGGGAACCAATTCGTAGTGACCTGCCGCATAGAAAACAGATTGCCGTTGACCAGCTGCATTAGCAATCCTCTAAGCTACAATAATGACAAAGGCTCCCCTTACTTTCCACGAAATGTCCCTCAACTTTCGTGGGCAAGAAAAATAATTCGTGACAGAGAGATCTTGCTAAGACTATGCAGGTCAGCGTTCAAGCCATGCAGAGTCGGACAGAGAGAACTTGCTACGAATATACAGAAGAAAGAGGGAGAGAGAGAGAGAGAGAGAGAGAGAGAGCATTATAGAGAATGGAAGTAGGGCACTTGAGAAGCTTGTTGCCATCCACAAATTCTCCTATGAAGAGTTGAGAACGGCAACAAATGACTTTGATCCTCACCTCATTATTAATAGAAACAGGTGGTATAAAGGGTATAGTGGTAATCTCAAAGACCAAATTACATTCATTAACGGGCGAGTACACTCTCTTGAGTGAACTGAACCTCGCCCCTAACAATTAAATCTCCGTTTGAATGTTGAGATGAGTTAAGTTCTTTATAAATAATAGTGAATTAAGATGATAGAGTGAGTGTTGTGGAATCCACCTAAGATAAGTTTAAATGTGTTTGAATGTTAATATAAATTTAAATGTATTTATGAAAAGTTGAAAAGGGTTGTGGATCTCACATGTAAAGATCCACGTGTAAAGAGGTTTTGAGTTGAGATAAGTTTAACAATTTGAGAGTTGGATGTTTGAAAATTAAATTCAGTTTAAAATTAGATTGAACTGAGTTGATCTCAGTTCAGTCCAAGTTCCAAACAAGGTCTAAAGCGTCCTTCCTTGGCAAGCTAAAGCAAAAAATTTTCATGTACAAGCTACAACGGGTACAAGAAAACACCGGCTCTACAACGAATATTATATTAAAATGAAGGCAAGAAAAGAAGTATCAAAATTCAAACAGGCACAACAAAAATTTAGACTAGAGGCAAAATTGCCCAAATCATTACGAAAAATAATTTAGTCAAAATACAAAAAACTAACTTCAAGGGTTTTGGGGTTAAGGAGGAAAGACATCAAGAATCACATCCCGACCCCATGAATCAATAAAATGAAAGAAAGTGCGGTTGAGTTTAATTGAATCCAGATCCAATGATTGAATATCTACACTGAGATTCCTCAAAAGGTAGTGCCTTAGCCTATGCATGTCGTATTTGTAACCTAGCCCTATACTCGTTTGCAAACTCCCCTAGTTGTCGCAAGCTGGGGGGATAGGAAAACCATCTCCTCTTGGGAAGCCTTCAACTCCACCTCCAGCTCAGTCACCTTCAACCAACTGTCGCAAACTGGACCGATTCATGCTGAAAACATGGTATCCGGTGCATAAAACCAAACTGGACCTGGTAAAACCGTATGTATCGTTTTAGGGGGTAACAGGTAGGTAATCGGTTTTTGAAAATATAAAACCGGTATATACCAATTCGGTCCTAAATTTTATCTAAAATCAGATCGGATCGGACTGGTTACAATCCCAACTGTAACCATCTAAGTTTATGTTTCCCCAAGATTCATTTGTTCCCCATGTCGTTTCTTTCCACATTTTTTCACGATATCTAAGTTTATGTTTAGTCATTAAATCAACTTGGGTAGAAAACATAAACATATAACAAAGATCAAAACAAAAACAAACTAGTTAAAACTCGTTTTTGTTGACGAGAGGACTTCTAGAGCAACTCTAGGGCTGGGAATTGTTACACTAATCATGACCTAGTTTACTTTATTTATTTATTTGAAATTATATAAAAGTAAATCTATAAATTAATGTGGCTTAATATAGTATATATGTTAAATTATAAAGTTAATTTTATAGATTTAACAGATCATGTAAAGTTATATCAGTTTATAAATTTATTTTTATGTAATCTCTTTACGTTTATAGCAGTTGTCTATTGATTTTCACAACGAAATGATTTTAACCAATTTAACTACGTGAGTATTGTGTATTTTTCTTCTAATGATGCTGACGTCACCAATGAATTCTGAGAGAGTTTATTGATTTGTTTGTTTTTTGTTTTTTTACTTATTGATTAAGTAATTATTTTTAAATGATGTTGTGATTTTTACAAAAAATAAAATATTTAAGATGATTAAAAAATAAAAAATAAAAAATAAAAAATAAAAAATAAAAAGAAAAGTGGCCAGTGGACAGCGTCGGACCCACTCTCGGTTGTCCTCCCATTTTCTTCGTGGAAACTTTGTGGAAAAAAAACACAAAATCCGGCTGATATATTCCAACCCATGAGATAGTAGGATACCTGCCACGTATAATTACCTACTCATGACCACTTTAAAGTGTGTTGACCAGCTGAATTTGCGTGTTGCTCACTTGTTACTTTCCACGAAATTTTTCTGTAAATTCCACTTTTTTTAAATATTGTTTAAAACACCTTTAAATATTTATAAAGGAATATTAACATATTAATAATCACTTCCAACAAAAAAATTTTTTTAAAAAAATAAAATATATGAAAACAAAATCATGGACATACGATCATTTTTCAACAGAAACCACCATTTATTATCGTGGACGTTAAGGGCAATGGCATTTAATATTGCAGATTGGTCCAGAGAGAGACAACAGCTTCGTTTGGTTTGTTAACTCCTCTCAACTCATCTCAACTCATCATTACAATTTTTTTAAATTCTAATACAAAATATAATAAACATGCAATTCAACTTTTTCAAATCCTAAAATAATAATAATATTAAAAAATAATATTCTAACAATATTTTATCATCTCAACTCAACTCAACTCAACTCAACTCACTTCAACATCTAAACACAACCTTAATTAGTCAAGAATGTCGAGAAAAGAGAGAAAGAGCGAGAGAGAGAGAGAGAGAGAGCATTTATAGAGAATGGAAGCAGGGTACTTGAGAAGCTGGTTTCCACTTGTAATGGCAAGCCTATTCCCATCCGTACCTTCTCATTTGCAGAGTTGAGCAACGCCACAAATAACTTTGATCCTCAACTTGTTATACGTGAAGTGTGGCTTTATCAATGGTACAAAGGTTATCTTGAAGGCCGAACTATTTCCATTAAGAAAGCGATACATGACTGTGCAAAGGAGGAGGTGTTCACTGATTTAGCATTTTCTGCAAAGGTGAGTGCTCACAAGAATGTTCTTAAGCTCGTTGGTTGCTGCCTCGAGACTCCAATTGTCATTTTAGTGTATGAATTTGCTGGGAAGGGAACTGTTGGGAGTAACTGTATATCTAAGACTAACTCGAAGTATAGTAGCGGAACTAAACGAAAGAAAAGATGACAATCACACAGAATGAACACCAAGAATTAAGTGGTTCGACTCAAAATGAGCCTACGTCCACTGGTGGGGTCGGTATCGGAGATTTCACTATCAACAACGATGGAGTACAGATGAATACAACAAAACTTCACAAGGAAGTTATCTCTCAAAAAACTCACTCTAGAACTTCTCTCTCAAGAAAACACTAAAAAACAAGACAAAAAGTGATTTTCTGAAGTTGTGGGAGAAGTGGGCGCCGTTTGGTATTTATAGGAACAGAAATGTTCACTTCTGTGAACATTGGCTCGAGCGAACACTCGAGCGAGTGTCGAGCGAACGTAGGTTTTCTGTACTTCGCTCGAGCTAACACTCGAGCGAGGGTCGAGCGAAGCTCTCGAAACTCTCTGACTTGATCTCGCTCGAGCTGGGTGTCGAGCGAGGGTTGAGCGAAGCTCTCGAAACTCTCTGACTTGATCTCGCTCGAGCTGGGTGTCGAGCGAGTGTTGAGCGAAGCTCTCGAAACTCTCTGACTTGATCTCGCTCGAGCTGGGTGTCGAGCGAGTATCGAGCGAACACTCTCTGACTTACTTCGCTCGAGCCAAGTGAACCTTCGCTCGAGCGAACCTACGACACATGCACTGTTCCATCTGATTCAAGCCACCTCATAACAAATCTCCACCTTGGCTTGAACTCTGCCAAAAAACACAAAAAACCTCTGATCACAAAACCAATCCCCACCACCAAATCCCTTACGGGAATAACAAACTGCAAACACCAATCAAGTCCAAACAAAGTTTGAACTTGTATACTGCAACTGGCTTAGTCATCATATCTGCTGGATTCTCTGTAGTAGCAATCTTCAGAATCTGTATAAGACCCTCTGTAACAATCTCTCTGAGAAAATGATACCTGACATCAATGTGCTTCGTTCTCTCATGATACATTTGATTTTTGGTCAAATGTATTGCACTCTGACTGTCACAAAATACTGAGATCCTATCTTGCTTCAAACCCAAATCATTGACCAAGCCTTTCAACCAAATGGCCTCCTTAACAGCCTCTGCTGCTGCCATGTACTCTGCCTCGGTAGTTGATAAAGCAACAGTGGATTGCAGTGTTGCTTTCCAACTAATAGCTGACCCACACAGAGTGAAAACATAACCTGTCAATGATCTTCTCTTATCTAAGTCTCCAGCATAATCAGAATCAACAAAACCAGTAACTTTGGAACTGAGATTGACATCTCTATCAAAAATTAACCCAAAGTTCATGGTTCCCCTCAAATACCTGAGTATCCATTTCACAGCCTGCCAATGAGTCTTACCCGGATTAGCCATATACCTGCTAACCACGCTCACTGCCTGTGAAATGTCTGGACGGGTGCAAACCATTGCATACATGATGCTGCCAACTGCGCTGGAATAAGGAACACTAGCCATGAACCGTTCCTCTTCATCTGTCTGAGGAGATAGGCTAGCTGAAAGCTTAAAGTGCGTAGCAAGTGGTGTACTTACTGGTTTGGAATCAAACATTCCAAATCTCTGAAGCACTTTCTCAATGTACTTTCCCTGGGACAAGTACAACTTTCCAGCTTTCCTATCTCTGATGATTTCCATTCCCAAAATCTTCTTCGCAGCACCTAAGTCTTTCATTTCAAACTCATTTCTGAGTTGGGTCTTTAACAAACCTATGTCAGATATGCTTCTAGCAGCAATAAGCATATCATCAACATATAATAGCAAATAAATGAAAGACTTATCAGATAATTCCTTATGATAAACACAACTATCATAGTTACTTCTCAAATAACCATGATCAATCATAAAGGAATCAAACCGCTTATACCATTGCCTTGGCGACTGCTTCAAACCATATAAAGATTTCTTCAATCTGCACACATGATCTTCCTTGTTTTCAACAATGAATCCCTCTGGCTGATGCATATAAATGGTTTCTTCAAGCTCACCATGAAGGAACGCTGTTTTAACATCAAGTTGCTGCAGCTCTAAGTCATACAATGCTACTATGGCAAGTAGCAATCTGATCGAACTGTGTTTCACCACTGGAGAGAAGACTTCATTGAAGTCGATGCCTTCTCTCTGACTAAAGCCCTTAGCAACTAAGCGTGCCTTGTATCTTGCATCGGTATCACCCTGGATTCCCTCTTTTCTTTTGAAGACCCATTTGCAGCCAACAGTCTTCACCTTCTTTGGCAACAGAACCAAATCCCATGTTTGGTTTTTGTGAAGAGACTCAATCTCTTCAGTCATAGCTGCGCACCACTGAGCAGAATCTGCGCTCTTGACAGCTTCAGAATAACTGGAAGGCTCCTGACCGACAATATTCTCTGCTGTAGTAAGAGCATACATCACCATATCTGCATGAGCATATCTCTGAGGTGGTCTAATCTGCCTCCTCTGTCTACCAGTCGCTATACTGTAGTCTTGCTCATCTTGTGCGCTGCTACTCGGATCAGAATCATGCTCATCTGCAATAGCATGATCTTGGGCGCCACGAGGCAGCCCTTGTGGTGCTTCAACCTGAAACTCCACCTGCTTTCTGACATCCTGTTCTTGTCCTGTAGACCCAGTAATCTCCTTTCTCGGAATAAGCATGGATTTTTCATCAAAAGTGACATCCCTACTGATCACAAACTTGGGTGATTTGGGATCAGTACACCACAACCTGAATCCCTTCACCCCACTGGCATACCCAATGAATATGCCCTTCTTTGCCCTTGGCTCAAGTTTTCCATCATTAACATGGAAATATGCAGGACAACCAAAAACTTTCAAATTCGAATAATCAGCAGGAGTATCAGACCATACCTCATTCGGAGTCTTCAAACCAATCGCTGTGGCTGGAGAACGATTGACCAAGAAACAGGCTGTGTTGATTGCTTCAGCCCAGAAATCCTTACCCAAACCTGCATTAGAAAGCATGCTCCGGGCTCTCTCCAAGAGAGTCCTGTTCATCCGTTCAGCTACTCCATTTTGCTGTGGAGTATGTCTAACTGTACGATGTCTGGCAATACCCTCATTCCTGCAGAATTCATCAAACTCACCTCCGCAGAACTCCATACCATTGTCAGTGCGAAGTCGCTTGATTTTCTTGCCCGTCTGATTTTCAATCAAAGCTTTCCACTGTTTGAAGTTAACAAATACATCGCTTTTCTGCTTCAGAAAGTAAACCCAAACCTTCCGTGAGAAATCGTCAATGAACGTAAGCAAATACTGAGCTCCACCTTTTGACGGAACTGAAGATGGACCCCAAAGATCAGAATGAATATAGTCCACAGAACTTTTGGTTCTGTGAACCCCTGTAGAGAACTGAACCCTACACTGTTTTCCAAACACACAGTGTTCACAGAAATCCAGTTTCCCTATCTTCTGATTACATAGCAAACCCTGCTTACTCAAAATTGACATCCCCTTCTCACTCATATGACCCAAACGCATATGCCACAAACGTGTGACATCTGAATCCGGATCATCTGAAACAGACACTGCAGCTGCACCTGTCACCGTAGAGCCCTGAAGGAAATAAAGACCATTTGTCTTATCTCCCTTCATCACAACCATAGAGCCCTTACTGACTCTGATAGCTCCACCTTCACCAGTGTACTTATAATCCAACGAATCAAGTGTGCCCAAAGAAATAAGATTCTTTTTCAAATCTGGAATGTGTCGAACATTAGACAATGTCCGGACAATTCCATCAAACATCTTAATTCGGACCGAACCAATTCCAGCAATTCTGCAAGCCATATCATTCCCTAACAAAACGGAGCCTCCGTTGACCGATTCATAGTTAATGAACCAGTCCCTCTTGGGACACATATGGAAAGTGCAAGCTGAGTCCATGACCCACTTGTCACTAAAGCGACTGTTTGAGTCGCTAATTGCTAGAACGAGGTCTAGGTTGTTAGACCTATCATCAGCAACACTGACGGCATTAGATGAACTAGTGTCGTCCTCTCTGTTTTTCAATTTTGGACACTCATTCTTGTAGTGACCAAACTTATGGCAGTAATGACATTTGACGTTCTTCTTACTGAACGTTGTTTGTGAACTGCCCCTGGATTTCCCCTTATTCTTATCTGAACCCCTGTCATTTGATCTACCCCTGCTTGAGGACCCCTTAACAAACAAGCCACTAGCTTGTTCATTTGTGTTCTTCACACTCAATTTATTTCTCAACTCCTTAGAATTCAAAGCAGACTTTACATCTACCAAGGAAATTGAATTTCTACCATATAACATGGAATTTACAAAGTTCTCAATGGATGTGGGTAATGAACATAAAATAATTAACGCTTGATCTTCTTCTTCAAGCTTAATATCTATGTTCCTAAGATCCATAATGATTTTGTTAAATTCGTCTAGGTGTTCAGTAATAAGAGTACCTTCCTTCATTTTTAGAGTGTATAACCGTTGTTTCAAATACAAACGGTTTGTGAGAGATCTTTTCATGTATAGATTCTCAAGTGCCGACCAGAGACCAGTTGCAGTCTCCTCGTCAGCAACCTCTCTTAATACTCCATCAGATAGTGACAAAAGGATAGCACTGTGTACCTTTTCTTCTTCTTCTTTCGAAGGAGCCGGAGAATCTTCGGATATCGACACCTCTAATACTTTTGACAAGCCCTGTTGTCGCAGTAAAGCCTTCATCTTGATGCGCCATAAACTGAAACTGTTCTGACCGTCAAATTTCTCCACTTCGAACTTAGCCATAGCCATCCCTCCAGATCTGTTTGAGCCAAGCTCTGATACCAGTTTGTTGGGAGTAACTGTATATCTAAGACTAACTCGAAGTATAGTAGCGGAACTAAACGAAAGAAAAGATGACAATCACACAGAATGAACACCAAGAATTAAGTGGTTCGACTCAAAATGAGCCTACGTCCACTGGTGGGGTCGGTATCGGAGATTTCACTATCAACAACGATGGAGTACAGATGAATACAACAAAACTTCACAAGGAAGTTATCTCTCAAAAAACTCACTCTAGAACTTCTCTCTCAAGAAAACACTAAAAAACAAGACAAAAAGTGATTTTCTGAAGTTGTGGGAGAAGTGGGCGCCGTTTGGTATTTATAGGAACAGAAATGTTCACTTCTGTGAACATTGGCTCGAGCGAACACTCGAGCGAGTGTCGAGCGAACGTAGGTTTTCTGTACTTCGCTCGAGCTAACACTCGAGCGAGGGTCGAGCGAAGCTCTCGAAACTCTCTGACTTGATCTCGCTCGAGCTGGGTGTCGAGCGAGGGTTGAGCGAAGCTCTCGAAACTCTCTGACTTGATCTCGCTCGAGCTGGGTGTCGAGCGAGTGTTGAGCGAAGCTCTCGAAACTCTCTGACTTGATCTCGCTCGAGCTGGGTGTCGAGCGAGTGTCGAGCGAACACTCTCTGACTTACTTCGCTCGAGCCAAGTGAACCTTCGCTCGAGCGAACCTACGACACATGCACTGTTCCATCTGATTCAAGCCACCTCATAACAGGAACCCTGAGGGATCTTATTCTCGCCGATAAAAAGCCCCTGACGTGGGAGAGTAGGCTAAAGATGGCAAGAGAGAGTGCTCATGTAGTTTCATATCTACACACAGCATCCTCTAGACCCATCATTCATACCGATATTGGACTACATAATATCTTCATAGACTGCCATGGGGTTCCTAAACTAACTGGTTTTTCATATTCTTTAATAATCCCCGAGGGTGAAACTCATGTCAAGGATGATTCTGATGAATGGGATTTTCTGAGGATTATGAGAAAACTATGTCC
Source organism: Juglans regia (assembly GCF_001411555.2). Classification (NCBI taxonomy): domain Eukaryota; kingdom Viridiplantae; phylum Streptophyta; class Magnoliopsida; order Fagales; family Juglandaceae; genus Juglans; species Juglans regia. Next base: position 25,458,380 of record NC_049908.1, read on the forward strand.
CAACTATTGGGAGACAAGGTGCATAACAGAGAAAACTGACGTCTATTGCTTCGGTGGTACTCTCTTGCAAATTTTTACAACAAATACAATGGTGGATGCTGTAATCCTGGCAGGGGAATTAAGAGGAGCTGGAGTGGAACAGCAATTCCAAGCTGTGCGGGACCTTGCTTTCAGGTGCATGGAGGAGGAGCCTATGGAAAGACCAACCATGGTTGATGTTACCAAAGAACTCAGACGAATCGAAAAGTCTATACCGTAATTATTTCGAAACTCCGTAAAATCCTTTGTTTCTTTGTTATTATCATCGTCTATTATGGAGTTTTGTTCTTCTGTCAATGGCTATGCTTCACCTGGTACAGATACGTTTCCTTGATAACCGTCCATGTTCTTGTACTTCCCATTTTTTTTTTTTTTTAATGAAGTACAAAATGAATTTACGCTAGCTATTATCCATTTGTGTTTGTGGCCTTTTTCCAGTAACTCGTTCCCTTGGATTTCGGTTAAATAATTTGATGGGAATATGATGTAACACCTGGGCCGGCCTAGCCCGATTTACAAAATTCTTGGGTTTTAGGTAAGAAAAGTCCACATCAGATTAATAAGTCTTTTTTTAATGGACTACGAGTCCGGATTTTCTTTATTTTGGCAGAATATAATTTTTTAATAGATTTGATAATTAGATTTAAAATTTTTTAATGGACCAAATGGTTTTTCACCCGAGAAAATGTATGGAATAAGTGTAATTGTTTTAGGTTAAGTTGAGCAGGGGTGAAAATCAACCCCTTTGGTTCGGTTTTTAGGCAAAACCGACGCCGACCGAAAGTTAATTTGTGGTAGAGAAAACCGGTCAAAACCGGTCGACGGGGAGGAGAAACATCGGCCGAAACCGTTGCTTCATTTCTCTGTCGGTTCACTGTAGGTTCCTGGACCGAGCTTCCTCTGAGAGAGTAGAGAAAGTGAGTATTGCATAGGAGAGAGAGAGAGAGAGAGAGAGAGAGAGAGAGAGGATGAGAGTTGGTAAGAACACGAGCAAGAAGAAGCGAGCAAGAAGACGAAGTTATTTTGAAACGACGCCGTTTGGTTTAAGCGAAATGGCGTCGTTCTACTTAATTTTTTTTTAATCGTTATGAATTAAACGATGCCATTTGGCGTCGTATAAGTTGTGTTTAAAACACAACAAAGGTTTAAAATGACGCCGTTCCACTTAAACTTAAGTAGAACGGCGTTATTTTAAGTACAAAATATATATAAAAAGAATACTTTATTTAGGCGGTCGGTTCAGCGGTTTGAATCTGGTTTGAACCGACGCTGAACCAGCCAATATCGGTTTTCTCTATTTGCTACCGCACGCTGACTGGTTCTCCACCGGTTTTGGCCGATTCTGAGCTCCGGCGGCCGGTCTGAATTGGTTTAGGTCGGTTTTTCGATTTTTTGTACAACCCCTAGTGTTGAGGCCCAAAACTCTAAAAAAAAGCCCATACATTAATCCCATACAAGATCTAAGACGTGGCCCAAATATTTTAGGCTATAGAGGCTAGGCCCATGAAATCGATTCTAGACTCTGTCATGCTCGGTTTCACATTCGTTTCCCTTTTCAGGCACATCCCTCCCCGTTTATCTTGGTTTTATCTGTTTACTATATATATCTTATATATATGTTAAGCATCCTCAACACTAGAATAAGTGCCCCTCGTCCTCCTTTTCACAAAAGGTCAAACCGAGATCTCCACTTTGCTGCCGCTAGCTAGGACCACTACTGCTAACCACTACCCCACCCCATGCAAACTGAGTACTAGCATCACCAAAGCCCAAAAACCCACTTACAAACCAGCCAGGCCCGATTCATGTTTACCGTTACACCATACGCTACCTCATGTCGAAACTCCACTATTTTGAACACCCGAAACAGAGCCACACATGCAACCATCCCAACTCCTACGTGCCACCAGCCACGACAAGTTTACATAGAAAAACACTGGCGAAAAATTCTGTCACCCCCAGTTTGCCGCATGTTGCTTTGTTCCCCACGGTGAGCTACCTCTCCCTACCTCATGCCGAACTCCCTTCCTCCCGCCTATCTCTCTCTTTGCCTCCCTCGGCAGCCTCGCCGCCGCACGCACTCCTCTGCATTCTAGCCGCGCCACCACAGCTCTTCCAGCCCAGCCTGTCGCGCCTTGCGCCTTCAACTCATTTGTTTTTCATGTTTGTTGACTTAAAGAGTTATATATACCTATATATATTATATATATATATATATGGGTAATTTTGTAACCTAATAGAATAAGAGTTATTACTGTTATGCCATTTGATCATGTTTTCAAATGAAAAAGTATTACATAAGCTATTGCATAGTTGGTCAACTAAATAAATAATATTACATTATTACCTTTGAGTTACAAGTTGCATTATTGTGTTTTAAACCTTTAATATATATTTGTAAACTCTAAGTTTTCCATGTTTACTGAAATTATTTTGGTAAGTTAAATTTATTTTAAGTCTTCTTTCAAAAGTAAGTGATATTGTTGTAATTTTATTATGATCTAGTTTGTTAAATAATTATTGATGTATAACTTAAAAAGAAATTTTAGTATAATTATATTATGTAGTATTAAATCTGATAGTTTGTTTTTTCAATAGTAAATAAGTTATTGTTTAATTCTTTAGTCAGAGATTTAGTCGGAATTTGGGAAGTGTTAATATTTTAGGATTTCATGAATTTAGGACTTTGAGGAATTAAAATAAGTTATTTTAACATTTTAGGCTTAAATATTGAAATACATGTTTAATTGGAAATTTATAAAAATTACGTGATTATGTTATAGGTGACAATTAATATTTGTTCGGCATTTTTGAGGAAATTTTTGAAAAGTTAAGAAGTTCAGATAAGTGGGTTCATACGCTACACTTTGCGTAAAAATAAATAAAATAGGCTGATGTTGTTTTTCAAAAAAATGCATGTTTCGTTATAAAAAGAAATTTGATATAACCTCAGTTATTCGTTCTGCATGACTCATGAAATTCTTTATAAGAATAAATTATTTTCTGTCATGGTATAGACACGAGTAAAGTTTTGCCATTATGTTTCTAAATTGTGCAAAAGAGAACGAATATGAAATTTTGAGCATAAATTATGTTTTGTGATCTAATTTTGTTTTGTTATGAAAATGTTTTGTACTTTGATATGGTGCGATATGATTTCTGAAACCTCTAGCATGACATTCTGTATCTGTTTCTGTTCCATTCTGACCTTACCATGGGTGTAAAACTATGGCATATATTCAGGTTAGTACCAACTTTTCTGTTTCTGGTGCATCCACTTTGGAAACAAAGTAGTTTTCTGCGTGGTTTTCCTATGTGCACACTCGGGGCTCCAAGAATAATAATGGAAAGATTCACATTCTGTTTTTGCTCAGTTGGCCGTCGGGGTTTGCACAACTCTATCACGGGGGTTAAATATGGAATTCTATTATGATATGATGTGTTCAGTTATGCTATGCCAAGGAAATTTTGAATAAGAATATTTTTGAACTTTCGCTTTGATATTTTAATAACATGTTCTGACTATACATTCTAAACTCTGTAAATGCTCATGTTTACATAATAGTATATGTTCTCTGCTTATTGAGTTATTGATAACTCACCCGTTTTATCTTAACAATATTTTCATATGATTTTCGATTTTTCAGCTGAGGATCAAGACTATGAAGCATTGGGTGAGATGAGTATTGGTGATTTTTGTTAAGAAATTTCATTGTATTCTGATGACTTGGCATTTTTGAAGAATTGATTATATTGAGGAATTTAGTTTGAATCAAAATCTCTTTATAATATTGAAAATTTGGAGTCTATAATTATATTATTGAAATGTGAATTTAAGTGACATGTAGAGAAGTTGATATTTTTTAGGTTACTGTATTGAGGATATGATATATGAGTATGTGTGGTTAATTATATTTGAAGTGTTTACGTTAGATTTGGAGCTTTTGGAAGTATATTAGCAGTGTTGGAGTTGATTATCAGATAACATGAGTTAACTCTCCGGACCCACAGGGACGGGGCGTTACATATGATGTCCACACATGGCATCCTGCAAGGAAAAATATTATAAAAACCATAAATCATTCCAAAACCACATCAGGGTGACAAGGTGCTATATGAATATGATGAAACTTTCCTTCAACAGAATATCGCTCTACTAGGGTTTGCAATTTTTTCTATTGATTGCTAAGGTTTTACGTGGTTTTGCACGGCGGCCATTAATGTCGTGCCTCCTCCGATAGGTCCTCAGTCGTTGGCATAGCTCTGATATGAGATCCAATCTTCCTCTTCAACTGAGAGACGTGGAAAGTGGAGTGGATTCTTGAAGTCGCCGAAAGATCAAGCTTGTAAGCCACCTGTCCCACCTTCTGAGTGATCCAAAATGGCCCAAGGAAACGATGGGAAAGCTTAAGGCTTCGCCGTTGTGCCACCGTACTCTGCCTATATGGTTCGAGCCACAAGTATACTTCTTCCCCTATATTGAACTACTAATCCTTGCATTTGAGATCTGAGTATTTTTTTCATTTGGTTTTGTGCCATGTTTAAGTTATGTTTGAGCACCTTTGAAATCTGATCCCAAGTCCTTCGAGTTGCATCCACAGTGTCTGCATGTGCTGTTCCTGGCACATAGTCCAGTATCTTATGTGGTGGTTGATCGTGGAAATCCTCGTAAGGTGTCATTTGGGTGGATGAGTGCTAAGTGGAGTTGTACCACCACTCAGCCAGGGGAATCCACTTTGACCAGTCTTTGGGTCTTTCCCCACTGAAGCAACGGAGATAATTTTCCAATGTCTTGTTCATGGCTTCGAACTGTCCATCAGTTGTGGATGGTATGCCGTGCTCAAGAACAACTGAACACCCTGCAAGGAGAAAATTCTTGCCAAAATTGGTTTGTGAAGGTGCTGTCATGGTCAGACACAATTAACTGTGGCAGCCCATGCAACTTGGAAACATGTTTAAAAAATAATTTAGCAACATCTGTATAGGGTAGTTTCAAGGTAATGAAGTGACTGTATTTGGTCAATTGGTCAACCACCACCCACAATGCGTTGAACCCTTGAGAGCTGGGTAGCCCTTCCACAAAATTCATGCTGACGTGTGCCCATGATTTTGTCAGTATGGGTAGCGGCTGTAGTAGTCCACTTCGCAGGGTATTGTCAACCTTGACTCTCTGGCATATATCATAGTTTCTGATGAAGGCCTTGACAACTCTTTTCTGACCATCCCAATAGAAATCCCTCTGTATCTGGTATGTTGTTTTGTCATACCCTAAATGGCCTCCCCACGAGTTGCTGTGTGACAGCTTTAACAGCTTGTTTTGAACTCTACATGTTGGGGAATATATAATTTGTTCTTGTACAACAGGAGTCCCTCCCTCATAGCATATTTAGCATTTAGCTTCCCTTCATTATAGAGTTTAAGGAGGTTTTGTAACTGTGTATCATATTCACTGGAAGCCTTTAATTCATCGATCCACTATACATTGGGAAACATGATTAGCATTAATTCCCCATTCTCCTCCATAGATTTCCTTGACAACGCATTGTCAACCTTATTTTCCAATCCTTTCTTGTACTCCACAGCGAAGTTGTTCCCAAGTAGCTTCGTAATCCACCATTACTGCATTGGGGTTCCCACCTTTTATTCCAAAAGGTGTTTGAGGGTTTGCTGGTCAGTACGCACCACAAACGCCTTCCTAAGCAAGTAAGGTCTCCACTTAAGGACAACAAAGAGTAGGGCGAACAACTCCTTCTCATAAGTCGACATCATAAGTGCTCTCCCCTTCAGAGCTTGGCTGAAAAATGCTAAATCATGTTTTCCTTGCTACATAAGAACAGCACCAACGGCATTTCCTGAAGCATCGCATTTGATAGTGAATGCCTTGAAAATCTGGAAGGGCCAACATGGGAGGCTATGTAACAGCCTCTTTGAGCTTTTGAAAGGCTAGCTTAGCTTCCTCACTCCATGTGAAACCATTTTTTTTCAACATCCGAGTAAGGGGAGAAGCAATTCCACCATATCCCCATATAAATCTGCGGTAATACCTTATTAATCCCAAAAATCCTCTTAGAGCCTTAAGGGACTTAGGTAAGGGGCAATCTTTCATAGCTTGTAGCTTAGAGGGATCTGCCCGGACACTTTCAACAGAGATTAAATGACCTAAATAGGCTATTTCCTTGTACCCAAAGGACATTTTGATCGCTTGGCGTACAATTGGTGTTGCCTTAGTAGCCCAAGAGTTGTTTGGAGGTGCTCCTCATGTTTCTTGACAATTTTGTTATACACAAGTAAATCATGAATAAATAAATAAAACAAGTATAAACTTTCTCAAATCGGGCAGGAATTCCTCATTCATTAACTTTTGGAAGGTAGACGAGGCACTAGTTAGCCCAAAGGGCATAACTAAGAATTTGTAGTGCCCTTCATGCGTCCTAAACATTGTTTTTTGCACATCCTCGTGCTTAACTCGGATTTGGTGGTGACCCGACCTCAAGTACAACTTTGAAAAAATTGTGGCCTTTTGTAATTCATCCAAAAGCTCCTCTACTACAGGGATAGGATATCTATCCTAGATGGTCACATTATTAAGGCCCCAATGGTCCACACAAAGTCTCCATGTGCCGTCAGCCTTCCTAACCAGCAACACCGGGAATGAGTAGGGGCTTTGGCTAGGCTTAATAACCCCAGTGGACAGCAACTCCTGCACTATGTTTTCAATCTCTTCTTTTTGGGAAATAGGGATAGCGGTATGGCCTTATAGAGATGGGTTTTGCACCGAGAATTAAATTTATGGCATGGTTGTGGGTTCTTGACGGGGGAAGGCCTTTAGGTTCATAAAACACCTCCTCAAACTGTTTTAACAGTGGCTATAAGGAATCTGGAACTTCTCCCAAAGCTGAAATTTTTGTGCCCACTACCTCTTCAGTTACTTGCAAGACCACTCCCTTCTTCTCAAGCCCATTCAACTTTTTTAAGGACCCCTCTTCAATTATTCTTGCTGCTACCAACCCTTGAATTGAAATCTCTTTCCCTTGGTACTGAAACTTCAACACAAGTTTCTTAAATTTCCACAATATGGATCTCAAATCTCTCAACCAATTAATTCCCAACACCATGTCACATCCAGCTAGGTCTAGGACATGCACATCCACTATGAAGACAGTGCCTTGGATTAAAACCCTCACGCCATTGCATTTCCCCTCCCTGAGATCTAGTGGAAGTTGCGTCCTTTGTATGATTGTTGGATCTAAGAAACTATGAGTAGATCTTGTGTCCACCAAAATAGTCACCCATTGAGGCCAATTCAAGATTCCCAAGCCCAGCTCGCGACCGTGTGCTTCTCCTTCCAGAACATCAAAGTACTTCCCACTTCGATAACTACAATTTCCTTAGTTAGTTGCCTTCAAGCTAGGGTTCCTTCTTCTCATCTTCTCCCCCGTGCGTCGTCCTCCTCTTCTTTCACCATCAGTGGCGGCGTGTGTTACTAAGACATAAGTTATTAAGAATGTTGAGAAGAGAGAGAGAGCATTTATAGAGAATGGAAGCAGGGTACTTGAGAAGCTAGTTTCCACTTGTAATGCCAAGCCTATTACCATCCGTACCTTCTCCTTTGCAGAGTTGAGAAACGCCACAAATCACTTTGATCCTCACCTTGTTATACGCAACGAGCTATGGGCTTATCAATGGTATAAAGGTTATCTTGAAGGCCGAACTATTTCCACTAAGAAAGCGACATATGTCCATGTAAAGGAGGAGATGTTCACTGATCTAGCAATTTCTGCAAAGGTGAGTGCCCACAAGAATGTTCTAAAGCTCGTTGGTTGCTGCCTCGAGACTCCAGTTGTCATTTTAGTGTATGAATTTGCCGGGAACGGATCCCTGGAGGGTCTTATTAACGCCTCTAATGTGCCCCTGACGTGGGGGAGTTGGCAAAAGATGGCAAGAGAGAGGGCTCATGTAAGTTCACATCTCCAAATTGCATTCTCTAAATCCTTTATCCATACCGATAATCGACTAGTTAATATCTTCATCAACCACCACGGTATTCCAAAACTAACTGATCTTTCATCTTCTTTAATAATCCCTGGGGGTGAAACTCATGTCAAGGATAAGTATATCAATACGCCTTGACACAGGGGACTTCAAATGCTATCCTATATATATAGTAATCCATTTGATATGAATACACAAACTTTGCGACTCAAACAATAAGTGCACGCATGTTTGTCTATGAATTAGGGTGCAGAGAGAGAGAGAGAGACAGAGATAGAGAGTGTATGAATCAGTTCTCAGCTTCTTTCTTTCAGATAGATAGATAAATCCAATCATAAATGGTTACCAGTTACAGAAAGCTTCCCCAAACTCAATATATCAAAGCACATCCAGGAAATTTTAGAAAATCATCAAAATTCTAACCTTGAGAGTTGCAAATCTATAGCACGCAATTTTTCCAGCTCATAATCCAATAATGTGTTTGGAATGGTACATCAAAATTTAAATTTCTTTTTATTGTACAGTAAATATGCTTTTTATTTATTTATTTGTCAATATAGAATTATTACTTCTCATATTATAAAGAGCTAAATAATGTCTATTTGTAAATCTCTTGAACATGTATAGATGAAGAAAATAGCAAAATGTCCTTTTAATGTCCTTTTAAGGTATAGATGAATAGTTAAAGTAAAATGGTGGTTGGCGAACAAGGTGTATAAAATAGTCTTTTAATGTCCTTTTAATATTTCTCAATTTATTTAATTGTAAGAAAAAATTATGTATGCAGAAAAATATTATTCTACCAATCACAAAGCTGATGGATGATCGAGAAGATCACATTGGAGTCAGGGTTCTTGGGCAAAATCTAACCATGCTTCCATCAAGAACATTGTAAGAAGTTCTTGTAGTTTACCACATATATAGTGTACAGAGCACTTATTGAAGTTGTCTGCTAAATATGTTGTTGTAAAATTGTGTAAGAACATTGTAATTAAGAAGTTGCTTGACTTATATTGTTTAACTATGCACATTATATGTAATATATGTCTATACTTTAGTTGACTCATCATGAGCACTAAGAGAAAAAAGCACTACTCAATAGCTTTCTATACATATATAGATGAGATGAACTCTAGTGAAAGTAGTTATATATTTCTAGTTCATATGGAATCTGTGTACATATTTGAGTTTTTTTTACTTGGTAGGCCAGTAGGATATAATGATTGGTAATTGGACTTTTGTGTTTCCATGTAAACATGTTTACATGTATCTGGTATGATTTTTTATTTGAAAATCTTTTTTTTTTTTAAATCATTTCAGGTTAATAAATTGAATTTTTTGTATAAATTCAAGGGAAGCATTAATGTTTATTTAATCTATTTTATGGATTTAAAGGTCCTTCCTGCTGTAAATATTTCAAGCATATTTATCAACGACCAAATATTTAAATATTCTTATTTAAAAAAAATATATATTTGCAGCCAAATCAAAAAAATTTAAATATGCTATCTCGCTAATAATTTATTTGCAGCCAAACCACATAATTTTAGCGTCCAAAATATACTGCGGATAAACAGATTTTTGCGTCCATTTCAAACTATTTATTTCATTACTGTCCAAAGAATGTGTGACGCCAGCGCAAATAACTTTTTGCTGCACTCTTTCTCAAATTTGCGACAACTTACATAGTTGTTAAAATTCCTTTTGTGACCATACACATGTGCCTGTAATAAGACTTGAATTTTTTACGACACCATAATATCGTCGCAAATAATTACTTAAGTCACTGTATCCAACTTCATTTGCGAGTAAAAAACTCTAATTTTGCGTCGTAATATGTTGGAACCCTAAGGTTGGAAGAGGAACACGAAGTGAAGAAACTGCCGAAGTGATGTGAACTGGAAGCTTGCGGAACTAATGAAGAACTAGAACTCAAAACGGCAGCGCATGGGGGAGATCTCAAATGCACCGTTTGGATTGTAAGGGGAAAACGCACAGTTTAAATAAAAAGGGATAAATAGACTAAGTTTGATTATTGTTGCTATTGTAATACGCATAGTTTTGATGAACTGAAACGGTGTGTTTTTATTACTGTTTTTTATTATGTAGAGACCCATAGTCAGTTTAGCTAAAGTTCCAAGAGTTTGTAACTGAGTGGGTATTTGAGTGAGGAATGAAGTGTAGTGGGGTATCTTTTGAGTATTCTGGAATTTAGGATTTTGTAAGGGAGGTGGGGTCTCTCGAAGAACCCGTAGCCATGAACCAGTGTCTTTTCTGAGTGTTTTTATCAAATACCTTCAGGGCATTCTTCTTTGTTCTTCATACAGCACCCATTACATTTTCTTACATTCCTCACTACAACCAAACAACAAGAATCAATTCCTTATACTTCTCTGGAAGCAGTTCCATTCATTCATCCGTGCAGTAGAATCACAGAGTTTTACAAGGAGGTTCTTAACAAGTGGTATCCAAGAGCACCGATCCTGCCAACCTTTCCTTTCGCACATACAACCCAGAAATCCAAAAACTCATAAACCAGAAATCCATTCACAATCCAGAAACCATCCAAACATGCACCCATAAACCATACCCAATCCAAATAGATATACATAAACCAGAATACCCATACAAGACCATGGCTAATGCCACTAGATCCAAACACATGCAACAACAGATTGATAGCTTGGAGAATAACCATCACGCAACAGCAACCCGCCTCAATACCATTGATGAAAGACTCGACCAGATCACTGAAATGGTTCGCACCTTGGTAGCTCACCAAGGGAACATGGCTAGGGACCTGCAAAATCAACAAGAAAATGATCAGCAGCAGCAACGAGGTCCAAATGTGAGAGGTGTTCGCTTAGACTTTCCCCATTTTAATGGAGAAAATCCATCAGTATGGATTTTCAAAGCTTCACAATACTTTGAATTCCATCAAACTACCCCTGCCCAAAAACTTTTGTTGGCCACATACCACATGGAAGGGAAAGCCTTGGTATGGTACCAGGAGGCCTTAGACACAATCCAGTTTGTGAGCTGGGAAACCTTGGTGCGTGCTATGTTGGTTCACTTGGGACCAACAGCCTATGACGACCCCATGGAGTCCTTGACAAGGTTAAAACAAAGCACCACGGTAGCAGCCTATAAGGCTAATTTTGAGTCACTGTCGAATAGAGTTAGGAGCCTATCTAAGCACCATAAACTGAGTTGCTTTCTTAGTAGGTTAAAGGATGAAATAAGGTTGTCTCTTTGCATGTTTAACCCACACAATCTGACTGCAGTGTTTGGATTAGCCCGAATCCAAGAAGAATACTTCATGAGCACTAAGAAATCAATGAAGTTGCCGGGTGAGAAGGGCTTGTTTAATCCGAGTAGCACTTATACCTCCTATGGTGGCAGTGGCAGTGGCAGTGGCAATTACACTTAGAAAAATAGTAGCCCCATCAAGAAAGTGTTCTCTACATCGTGGGATGAAAAACGGAAAAAGGGGTTGTGCTATCATTGTGACGAGAAGTGGAATCCTAATCATGTATGCAAAAATTCAAAAATTTATTTCATACAAGGGATTGAGGAGTAGGAAAGTAAGGAAGAACAGGAAGAAATAGCTGATGTACTTGCTGATGTTATGACTGAATTAGACTCAAAACAAAAAGGGGTAATGGTGGAACCCAAAATTTCTTTAAATGCGATCACGGGGACTCCTAGCTCAAAAACTATGCGACTTGTTGGGTGGATTGGGAGTATACAAGTGGTACTTTTGGTGGACTCCGGGTCTACGCACAGCTTTTGGACCCATCTATTGCACGGGCTGCAAAGTTGGGTGTCAATGAGGGTAAGAAGATTGTTGTCAATGTTGCAAATGGACAAATGGTGCAAGGTCTAGGCCACTGCAGCAAGGTTAAAACAAAAATACAAGGTATTCAATTTAACCCTTCTTATTATATTTTGCCTCTTGGTGGTTGTGATGTGGTCCTTGGCGTGGATTGGTTGGAAACCCTTGGAGACATTGTGTGGAGTTTTGCTGAGTTGAGTATGAAGTTTGAGCGCTTGGGGAAAAAGGTGGAGCTATTGGGGCTAAGGTTAGATGGCCTTACAATTGAAAAAGGGGGAAAGGCCATGCGTGCTTCGATGTATAAAGGAAAAGGTTTTTTTTTTTTACATCTGTTACTTGAGGGAGATACGGAGAAACCCACAGATTTGAGGGAGGATGTCCAACAATTACTTACTAAGTTTTCCCAAGTTTTTGAGGAACCAAGAGGGTTGCCACCTTCAAGACCCCAAGACCATAGAATTCCCCTTAAAAATGGAACTCAACCCATGACGGCTAGACCTTATCGTTATCCCCATTACCAAAAATCTGAGACAGAAAAGATTGTGGTGGAGCTATTAGAGTCTGCGATGATAAGACCTAGCACAAGTCCTTTCTCTTCCCCCATGCTCTTGGTGCGTAAGGCAGATGGGAGTTGGTGCATGTGTGTTGACTATAGGCTCTTAATCAAGTGACTATCAAGGACAAGTTCCCATACCCGTTATTGATGAACTTTTGGATGAATTATATGGGTCGGTAGTGTTCTCCAAGTTGGACTTAAGGTCCGGATATCATCAAATCAGGGTGGTGCCTGAAGATGTGGAAAAAACAGCTTTTATGACTCACGAAGGGCACTACGAATTCCTTGTGATGCCCTTTGGATTGACTAATGCCCCATCAACCTTTCAAGGTTTAATGAATGAGGTGTTCTGGCCTTATTTAAGGCGGTTTGTTCTAGAGTTCTTTGACGATATTCTAACTTACAGTAAGTGCTGGACAGATCATAAGAAACATTTGGGAGTAGTGTTGGAGGTGCTGAAGAAAAACCAGCTATATACCAAATTGTCAAAATGCCACTTTGGAGTTACCAAGGTGGATTATTTGGGGCACGTGATTAATGAAAACGGGGTAACGGCAGATTCCCGTAAAGTGGATGCCATGTTAGAATGGCATGTACCGCTGAATGTTAAATCCTTGAGGGGTTTCTTGGGCTTGACGGGGTACTATCGCAAGTTCATTAAAGGATATGGAACGATTGCTGCCCCATTAACAGATTTATTAAAAAAAAATGCCTTTGTGTGGGATGAAGTGGCAATGAAGGCTTTTAAGGAGCTGAAGTTGGCTATGACACAACCCCCGGTTCTTAGACTCCCAGATTTTTCAAAACCCTTTACCATTGAGTGTGATGCAAGCGGTAGGGGAATGGGAACAGTCTTATTGCAAGCTGGGCAGCCCCTTGCTTATATGAGCAAAGCATTGAAAGGTAAGGAACTTCTTCTTTCCACTTATGAGAAGGAGCTCCTAGCATTGGTGACAACTGTAAGGAAGTGGAGGCCTTATCTCTTAGGGCACTCATTTGTAGTAAAAACGGACCAGCAGGCCCTAAAGTTTCTATTGGAACAACAAAAGTGGGTAAGTAAGCTAATGAGGTATGACTTCACTATTATGTACAAACAAGAAAAGGAAAATGTTGTGGCAGATGCCTTGTCAAGAAAACAGGAAAGGGAGGAGTTGAATGAGGGATCTTTAGCTATGTTGTCATTTCCAACACCCGATTGGGTAGGGGAACTCAAAGAAAGTTATGAAGGGTCAAGTGAGCTAAAGGAGGTCCTACAATCTCTCAAGGAAGGCAAGGTTCCTGTTCAAGGCTATAAATTACAACAAGGGTTAATTCTAAGAAAAGGGAGAATTGTTCTTGCAACTAAGTCTTCCTTTAAAAGTAAGGTGTTGCAGCATATACATGATCATCCCTTAGGGGGACACTCGGGGTATTTGAAGACCTACCAACGTGCTAAGAGGGATTTTTACTGGAAAGAGATGAAGAAGGACATAAAAAGATGGGTACGGGAATGTGAAACCTGCCAAGCAGTTAAGTACGAGACAACACCACCTGCGGGGTTGCTACAACCTCTACCAATACCTCAGCAAGCTTGGACTGATATTTCTATGGATTTCATAGAAGGATTGCCCATGTCGAGTGGGTTTACTGTGATCCTACTTGTGGTTGATAGGTTCACCATCCCATCCTTATACAGCAGCTGCTATGGCTAATTTGTTCATGCTTCATGTGTTTAAACTACATGGTTTACCCCGCACTATTGTTACTGACTGGGATCCGGTGTTTGTGAGTTTATTTTGGCAAACCTTCTTCTCACTGCAAGGTTCAGTTTTGAACCACATTTCGGCCTACCACCCTCAAACGGATGGGCAGACCGAAGCATTAAACAAGTGTCTTGAATCCTATCTAAAGTGTTATGCTGGAATTAAACCCCAGAAATGGTCACAGTGGCCTCCCTTTGCGGAATGGTGGTATAACACCACCTATCACACATCCACCAAAATGACACCGTTTCAAGCACTATACGGCTACCCTCCTCCACCACTCATATCCTATATACCGGGTACTTCATCAAACCAGACAGTGGACCAAACATTGCAAAACAGAGACCAAATTCTCAAGCTATTAAAGGAAAATCTCGAAAGTGCAAGGAACATGATGAAAACACAAGCAGATAAACATAGGACCGAAAGGAAGTTTGAGGAAGGAGATTGGGTGTACCTTCGGTTGCAACCATACCGACAGAAATCCGTGGTACATCGCCGCAATATGAAGCTTTCTCCTCGCTATTATGGACCTTTTCAGGTGGAGAAAAAGGTGGGAGAGGTGGCATATCGTCTCAAGTTACCGGATACATCTCGGATCCACCCCACCTTCCACGTATCTTGTCTTAAAAAGAAGGTGGGAAGCTCGATCCAACCACTGGTGACTCTACCTCCAGTCAACACGAATGGGGAGGTTCGGCCTGAACCCGAGTTGGTCGTAGATCGGCAATTACAAAAAGAAGGGAATCGAGGAATCACAGAGGTATTAGTGAAATGGAAGGGAACAACGGAAGAGGAGAACACCTGGGAGAAATTATGGAAGCTCCAACAGCTCTATCTCCACCTTGTGGGCAAGGTGCTGTGAAGAAAGAGGAAGTTGTTGGAACCCTAAGGTTGGAAGAGGAACACGAAGTGAAGAAACTACTGAAG
The DNA here is from genome assembly GCF_001411555.2 of Juglans regia. Classification (NCBI taxonomy): domain Eukaryota; kingdom Viridiplantae; phylum Streptophyta; class Magnoliopsida; order Fagales; family Juglandaceae; genus Juglans; species Juglans regia. Next base: position 25,473,474 of record NC_049908.1, read on the forward strand.
TGATGTGAACTAGAAGCTTGTGGAACTAATGAAGAACTAGAACTCAAAACGACAGCTCATGGGGGAGATCTCAAACGCACCATTTGGATTGTAAGGGGAAAACACACAGTTTAAATAAAAAGGGATAAATAGACTAAGTTTGATTATTGTTGCTATTGTAATACACACAGTTTTGATGAACTGAAATGGTGTGTTTTTATTACTGTTTTTTATTATGTAGAGACCCATGGTCAGTTTAGCTAAAGTTCCAAGAGTTTGTTACTGAGTGGGTATTTGAGTGAGAAACGAAGTGTAGTGGGGTATCTTTTGAGTTTTCTGGAATTTAGGATTTTGTAAGGGAGGTGGGGTCCCTTGAAGAACCCGTAGCCATGAACCAGTGGCTTTTCTAAGTGTTTTTATCAAATACCTTCAGGGCATTCTTCTTTGTTCTTCATACAGCATCCATTACATTTTCTTACATTCCTCACTACAACCAAACAGCAAGAATCAATTCCTTATACTTCTCTGGAAGCAGTTCCATTCATTCATCCGTGGAGTAGAATCACAGAGTTTTACAAGGAGGTTCTTAACATAATATTATGACGCAAATAGTCAATTTATTTGCGTCATTATTGACAATACACGCTAAAGTGATTTTGAGACATGGATGGAAATAATAATTTACGTCAAAATATTTTCCCTTTTGATGTTGATTTTAGCTGCCGGTAATGAGAATTGATTTGCAGCTATATGTTTTTACGACGCCATATCATCATCGCTAATAGATAGTTTGCCACAGCATCCAACATCATTTGCGACTAAAAAAATTTTAATTTTGCATCGTAATATTACGATGCAAATAGTCTAATTATTTGCGACAATATTAACATTGGATGCTAAAGTGATTTTGAGACATGGATGGCAATCATCATTGGCGTCAATATATTTGGTATTTTTTGCGTCGATTTGAGTTGCCGGGTGTGAGAATTGATTTGCGGCTGTACGTTTTCAACACCATAACATCATCGCAAACAGATAATTTTGTTACTGTAACCAACATCATTTGCGATTAAATAATCGCGTTTTTGCATTGCCATATTACGATACAAATGATGTCTTCTAGCGACATTATTTATAATCAACGCTAAAGTACTTTTGAGACCGAGTATTATCGTCGCCCTTGCGTCGATGAAGAATGGATGGAAATACTTATTTGCATCAGAATTTTTGCCTTTTTGTGTCTAGAGTATGTGACGCTAAAAATCAGATTTCTTGTAGTGAGATACTAGCAAGACAATTTGATGGCCTTCTCATGACAAGTAATATCTCAACTTCCCGAAAAAAAGTTAAATCCATCTCAATTTATTTTATACATTCAAACACATATTTCAATTTATTTACACTTAAACATATTTTAATGAGATATATAAAACACTACTATTTACATATTAACCGATGATATGAATTCATCTTAACATCTAAAGGCTCCTTGTAGCTTGATTATTGTTAGAATATTAAAGTGAGTTGAGTTGAGATGATAAAATATTATTAAAATATTACTTTTTAATATTATTATTATTTTGAGATTTGAAAAGGTTGAATTGTTTATTATATTTTATGTTAAAATTTAAAAAAATTGTAATGATGAGTTGAGATAAATTGAGATGGTTTAGTAACGAAATGTAATGTGTGTTGGCAAGCAAAATTTGCGAGCCGCCCAGTTATAAGTTTCTACGAAATTTCCCCCTTTGTGGGCAGCAGACTTCCCGCTTACTTGGAAACACTCTCTATAATCTCAATATGTCATATTATAAAGCTAGTTTAATAGATCTAACAGATCACGTAAAACTATGTTAATTTATAGATTTATTTTTCTTTAATCTCTTTATGTACTTCTCTGACCCATCCGGTACCAAGGCGTTACACAAATGCAAGATTGAGCCCACACCCACGGGAGCCCATGGATTAGAGGACAAAAGCCCGCTAGAGAAGGGTAAAAGATCGACAACCTTCACGTGCCAACCTAGAATTCAAACCCTCACTTCATCAATCACCAATAAATGACATAACGGATGGGATAATCATCTGCATAATACGCGAGCGTAATAATTATTTTAGGCTCGGACTAGATCGGGTCCATATAATATATATTTTAAATTATTTTTTTAATTTTATATATAATATTTTTTATATTATATATAATTTTTATATATCATAATATAAATTATAATTATATGTAAAATAATGTTATTATAATTTATGAAATAAAAGTTTAATCTTAAACATGAAAATTTAATTGATCATATACTTTAAACATAATATATATGCATATGGCCAATTTTCAAGTCGTACAGAAATAAAGTTTTGCATATTTCTTGCTTTATTTTCCTTAATTAAGTAAATAAGCTGGAACTATTATTTATCCCAATTTAAACATTTCGGTAGTCTTAAAGTACTGATCCTCCTTTTGTATTGATTGGTCTAGCTGCATGTGGATTTATCAGAAAATTATTACAAAGTAGATATTTGAAGAAAAGAAATCTATAAAATTGCTTAGTCAGAAAACGCACGAGCACTGATTCATGCTTAAAACATGGTAACTGGTGCATAAAACTGGACTGAACTGGTAAAATCGAATTTATTGATTTAGGGGATAACCAGTACATAATCGATTTTTAAAAATACAAAACCGGTACGTACTAGTTCAATTCTAAATTTTATACAAAATTGGATCGGACAGGACCGGTTACCAAAGTTTTGAATTTCGTATCGTAACAGCCGGTACGGTCGAAATTTTTCGTACCGGCCAGTACCGAACGTACCGGCCTCAATTTCGACCTGTACCGGCCTTAATTTTGGCCGGTACCGGCCAATATTTCGGTCAGTTTTTTTTTTTTTTCAAACTACAAGCTTATTTTTTAACTCTCAATTCAGACTAGACTATTTATAATTTATATATATATGTATTTATATATAATTTATTTATATATAGACTATTATTTTGGAATATAATTTTTATATATAATATATTTATATATCGACTATTCTGAAATGTTATATCAAAACGGTACCCGTACCGAAATATTTCGTTTCAGTGCTTTTACCGGTACAGCGTCCGGTACGGTATTCAAAACATTGCCGGTTACACCCCTATCTGCAACTATCTAAGTTTATGTTTCCCCTAGATTCATTTGTTCCCATGCCGTTTCTTTCCACATTTTTTTCACGAAATCTAAGTTTATGTTTAAGTCATTAAACCAACTTTGGTAGAAAACATAAACGTATAACAGAGATCAAAACAAAAACAAACTAGTTAAAACTCGTTTTGTTGAGGAGAGGGCTTCTATAGTAACTCTAGGGCTTGGAATGGTTATACTAATCATGACCCAGCTTACTTTATTTATTTATTTGGGATTATATAAAAGTAAATCTATAAATTAACGTGATTTGATGCAGTACATCGATTGTAAAGTTAGTTTAGTAGATCTAACAGATCACGTAAATCTATATTAATTTGTAAATTAAATTTTATGTAATCTTTTTATGTTTGTAGTAATTCTCTATTTATTTTCACAATAGTATTTTTTGACCAATTTGACTATTTGAATATTGTGTATTTTTCTTCTAATAATGCTGAAGTCACCAATGAATTCTGAGAGTTTACTGATTTGTTTATTTTTTTTTAATTTATTGATTAAGTAAGTATTTTTAAATGATGTTATGATTTTTTTAAGAAATAAAATATTTAAGATGATTAAAAAATACATAAAAAAGAACAAGTAAAAGAAAAATGGCCGGTGGACAGTTCTCGGACCCACTCTCGGTTGTCCTCCCTTTTTCTTCGTGGAAACTTGGTGGAAAAAACACAAAATCCGACCGACATCCTGCCGACCTACCCATGACCACTTTAAAGTGTGTTGACCAGCTGAATTTCTTGTTACTTTTCACGAAATTTCCCTGTAAATTTCACTTTTTTTAAAAATATTTTTTAAAACATCTTTAAATATTTTTAAGGCAATGGCATTTATATTGCAGATTGGTCGAGAGCGAGACAACTTAATTAGTTAAGAATGTTGAGAAAAGAGAGCAAGAGCGAAAGAGAGAGAGCATTTATAGAGAATGGAAGCAGAGTACTTGAGAAGCTGGTTTCCATTTGTAATGGCAAGCCTATTCCCATACGTAACTTCTCCTTTGCAGAGTTGAGCAAAGCCACAAATAACTTCGATCCCCAACTTTTTATATGTCAAGTGCGGCCTTATCAATGGTACAAAGGTTATCTTGAAGGCCGAACTATTTCCATTAAGAGAGGGAAAAGTGACCGTGCAAAGGAGGAGGTGTTCACTGACTTAGCATTTTCTGCGAAGGTGAGTGCTCACAAGAATGTTCTAAAGCTCGTTGGTTGTTGCCTTGAGACTCCAATTGTCATTTTAGTGTACGAATTTGTTGGGAAGGGAACCCTGTGGAATCGATTAGTAGTCTCTGGTGAACAAATGACGAGGCAGAGTAGGCTAAAGATGGCAAGGGAGATTGCTAATGCAATTTCATATCTCCACACAGCATTCTCTAGACCCATCATCCATAACAATATTGAACCACAGAATATCTTCATAGACTGCCATGGGGTTCCAAAACTAACTGGTTTTTCAAATTCTTTAATTATCCCCGAGGGTGAAACTCATGTGAAGGATGATTCTTTTGATTCTTATGATCCGAAATTTTGGTGGACTATGAGATCAGCATGCCCCCACTATAGGAAGACGGGGTGCATAACAGAGAAAACTGACGTCTTTTCCTTCGGTAATACTCTCTTGCAAATTCTTACTAAAAATACAATGGTGGATCCTGTAATCCTGGCAGGGGAATTAAGAGGAGCTGGAGTCGAACAACAAATCCAAGCTGTGCGGGACCTTGCTTTCAGGTGCATGAAGGAGGAGCCTATGGAAAGACCAACCATGGTTGATGTTACCAAAGAACTCAGACGAATCGAAAAGTCTATCCCTTAATTATTTCGAAGTTCCGTAAAATCCTTTGTTTCTTTGTTGTCATCATCGTTTTTATGGAGTTTTGTTGTTCAGTGAATGACTATGCTTCACCTGGTCCATATAAGTTTCCTTGGTAACCGTCCATGTTCTTGTACTTCTGATTTATTTTTTTTTTTTAATGAAGTATCAAATGAATTTACGCTAGCAACTATCCATTTGTTTTTCGAACTCTTTAATATTATTTTTTACCCCATGGGTTTGTAGCCTTTTTCCAATATATATATAAAACCTTCCCTTGGATTTCATTTGAATAATTTAATGGGAATATGATCCACACATGGCATCCCCCCGCATGGAAAAATAAAATCATAAATCATTCCATAATCTGAAAATAAAAATAAAAATGAAACAAAATCTTAAAAAAAAAAAAAAAAATTGAAAAAGAATTTAATCTTAAATCAGGGAGATTACACCTCCAATTAAAAATTGCAGCTCAACTTTTTGAGGGTGAATAAAATGCAACTCGCCCAGAGTGTTGTTCTAGAGTGGCAGGGTTTTGATCAATTTGGCTATTTCAATGCTGTGTGATTGAGGAAGTAGAAAGACAAGGTCATGGTCATTGACGTGCTAACTATAGAAAATCTGGTCTGTTATAAAGTTTTTTTTTTTTTTTTTTAAATTTTATATTTATATTATTAATGGCCATGGATTCAATTTGACTATTTGAATGCCGTGCAATTGAGGGAACCAATCCGTAGAATGACCTGCCACATAGAATCCAGATTGCCGTTGAACAGCTGCATTAGCAATCCTCTAAGCTACAATAATGAGGAAGGCTCCCCTTGCTTTCCACGAAATGTCCCTCAAGGCTCAACTTTCATGGGCAAGAGAAATTACTCGTGACAGAGAGAACTTGTTAAGAATATGCAGAAGAAAGAGGGAGAGGGGGAGAGAGAGAGAGCATTTATAGAGAATGGAAGCAGGGTACTTGAGAAGCTTGTTGCCACTTCTAATGGCAAGCCTATCCCCATCCATAACTTCTCCTATGAAGAGGTAAGAACGGCAACAAATGACTTTGATCCTATAAAGCTATTGAACACAGTTGTGTGTTTGTAAGAAACTGTCACACATTGTATTACATACGCGATGAATATATATACACAGCTGATATAACCATAAAAAGAAAGATCATATTAATGATGCTCTGCTGTACAGAATATTACAAGAACCAAAAATAGGTAAGTAAAAGCAGGATTGACGATCCTGCCAGGAATGATGCTCAGCCTTGATCACGGAGGAATTATTGTGCATGATTTCCATTATCATCTGTTACGCCTCCCTCAAGATGGTGCTCCCATCAATGACACCAATCTTGGATCGTAAGAATTGAAAATGTGGCCGTGATAAGGCCATGGTCATTAAATCAGCAAGCTGGTCATGTTTGTGTATCAATTAAGGCTGAGAGAGGGAGAGAGTATGAGATTAAACTAAATGAGAGAGAATGTATGATTAGGATAAATGAGTTTTGCAGCAATAGAAATGAAAAATCAGTTCTTTTTTACCGGTAACTTCACCCAAGAAATCTACCAGTAATCTCCCTGTATTCTCCATTCCTTTGCTTTTTTAATTCTTCTAGTTTCTGAGCTTCTTTCTTTTCAGATAAATCCAATCATAAATGCTTACCAGTTACAGAAAGCTTCCCCAAACTCCATATATCAAAGCACATCCAGAAAATTTTAGAAAAACATTGAAATTCTAACCTTGAGAGCTGCAAATCTATTGCATGGAAATTTTCCAGCAAGTGCATGTATAACTCATAAAAAGAAACAAGTACATTAATATGATGGAGGGAAGAATCACACCGTACTTAAATCCATCAACACATCAATAAAGACCTCCTGGTTGAAAGAACTTGATGCCTGTGTCTTCTCTTTAGCAAGGAATTCCTGTGATATTATTATAAGCACACATTAAGAACAATGAAATCAGCATAACATGCGATTTGGCTAGGAAACAGAAGCAATCTGGCATTATGGATTTGAATCAGTTACCTAAACAACAGACCTCAAGAGGAAAATATTCTACTATAACCAGCAAACCCATCATTTACCATCTTCTAAATTACTACTCAGTCCACTTGGGGGCCAAAATAGAGTTATAAATCAGTGGAAAATTGGGTAATTCCCAATCGACTCTACATTCTACTAGGGAAATAGAATGGCCTAATTTGTTAGAGATAATATCAAATTAAGAATTATTAAGAATTTGACTTGATTTGATATTATCTCTAGCATAATTTACATGGAGGCAGAACAGTCATGCTGGTCTCCGATCACTGCTAAAATGTTGATAAAAAGATAGCCAATGCTTGAATTAATTCAGTAGAACGCCTAAAAAGAGTGTTATTCAACGATAGATCAAAGGATCAAAATTTTTGAGATCGTTGTTTGTCAAAATAATTGTGTTAAATAAACCAAAAAAATCTCGCAAACCAATCATAAAAATATGCAGATGAAAGAGCAAATTATAAACAAGAGAGGAGATAAAGAAATTATTACGAGGTGATTTCACTGAATTCGAGTCCAACAAACTAATAATAGTTACCTGCAGTGGCTGCCGTCACATACATTTCCAAATGTCAAGTTAGACAGAGTTGATTTCACTGAATTCGGGTGCATCTCATATGAAAGATTTAGACAATGGAGGGTAAAGAAAAACTCATTTACAGCTAGTTTTATAATTTTATTGTCAGCGTTATAGAAATCTATCTATTTGCTTTCCTTGGAACAGTGTCGGAAATTTCTATGAGACTTATAAGAGAAAACATGAAAGGTTTTGCCCTCATTTATTTGCTACAACATACAGAAACCACAAATCCTCAAACAATGACAACAAATAATGTAAAACCTATATGCAGTCCCTTTTTACATGTAATTAGTGGCACTAATGTTACAAGCAAAATAATCAATAGAAAAAAAATTAAATTTACTTTCGGAGTAGGTTTTTTTTTCCTCAGTTTTAGCTCATGTACTATTCCTTCTTCCAGACGCCGCCTTTATATCCAAAATCTTGAATTGGGAATGACTCTAACTTTGGACACCAACTTACATTGACAACTCTTAATGGTGGCATAACTTGTTGCAGCCGCGACCACTCCACTCCCAGATCTGAGAGAGATTCCAACATCAAGGCCTCTATTTTCCAGAAAATATTATCATCCCCCCAAAAGCTCTCATGAAACTCTGCAATATCTCCAGAGGAGATTGAAAGAGAGCTTAGCATAGGAAGTGATATGGGGTTAAGCCACTTGGGACTTATCTTTCCGGGATAATAATGGAGACACAACTCATGGAGTTGCTGTGGGGGAAATAGTTTGTCAACCTTGGGAATGAGGTCGTTGCCATCACTATTACTGTCAAAACAACTCATTGACAAATATTGCAGTTCTTGGAGATTCACCAATGCATTGACCTCATTATCTCCAATCTCATCAGCTCGAGTAATTTGTAATACCAATGACCTGAGTTTAGTCAGGTTGATTAGCTCACCAATCCGACAACCTTTCAATTGGTCTGATCTGGCAGGTCTAAAACCCAACAACACTTCAAGGTTCGAAAGCCTTCCCAAGCCTTTAGGCAAGCATTCAAGTGAACCACAATGGCTGACATCTAAGACCTTGAGCTTCTTAAAAGTCACAATGTAAGATGGAAGCGTTTTCAAATTTTGACAATAACTCACGTCCAAAATCTGAAGGTTGCTAAGCTTATCAAGTGAAGATGGCAATTGAACAAGTGGATGAGTGTTGCTCAAGTTGAGGTAAGTTAAGTGCTGAAGGGAGCAAATATGATTTAGAATACCTGAGAGAGGTGTTTCAAAGATTGATTTAGAAACATCCAATACCCGTAAGTATCGAGATTGACAAAGTGCTTTGGCAGTTCTTGAGGCAATCTTGTTCACTTCCCCAGTTTTGGTTGTGGACAACAATGCCCGCAACTTTTGATTAGCAATAAGCAACTTTGGATCCAAATCACTTTTGATCCCTAAATGACGACAACCAATGCCATCTTTTCTAAAGAATGCGTCATCATCTGAGATTTTTAGGACCAAATCACGAACCATATCATGAATTGCACAAGTAGAAATCGTTCCATTATATGTCTTATCAACAACCTCTATCAAACATCGATTTGTTAACCCTGAGAAACAATCTTCTCCAGCTTCAGTTGTCGACCTGTTACTTCTCAGTGGAACAAAACCTTCTCCAATCCACCAATAGACCAACTGCTCTTTGCTTATGACACAGTCCTCTGGGAAAAGTGAGAAACAAAGGAAGCATGACTTCAGGTTAGGTGGGAGCTCGTCATAGCTCAATTGAAGTGAGGCCATCAAGCCTCTCTCAGAATCATCATTTTCTTTCAATTCGTCACGGAAATGGTCCAAAATTCGCTTCCATTCATGATATCGGGGTGATTTATAAAGCATCATTCCTCCAACTACCTTAATTGCCAAAGGAAGACCCTTGCACTTATCTACGATCTCCTTCCCAATATCCTCCAGCTGAGGACACTCACCTCCTCGTGCAACAAATGCAATCATCCTAAACAGTAACCAGCTATTAGCCTTGGATAGGAATTTAGGCCGATGGATTCTTTCTTCCCGCACTCCCATCTTTCGTACAACTTCCTCATTTCTGGAAGTAATAATGACACTGCTTCCATTTCCTTTAGGCAATCCTTCAGAAATTCTGTTCCACCAAGCAAAGTCGTGGCCCCACACATCATCCATTACAATCAAATACCTCTTCCCTAGGAGATACTGGTGTATTTTCCTCAGCAATTCAGTTCGATCATCTCCCACACTTGCATCTCCCAAGTTCCTTAACATGCTTCTCATAATTTCTTCTTCAGTAAATGTTTGAGAGACAGAAACCCACATTCTTCTTTCAAATCGTCCCTCTATTTCTCTATCATTGAAAACTTCCTGTGCAACGGTGGTCTTCCCCAGTCCACCCATGCCAACAACTCCAATTCCCAATATCCCATCATCTGCTCCAAACAACCAATCCTTTATTTTCCTCTTGTCATCTTCCAATCCTACCACTTGCGTATGATCATATACAGGAGAGCTCCAGTTCTGTGACAAGTCATTGCAACCATACACGGGCTCCGGTTGGTTTAAAATGGGGACACCAAGATAAGTTGCAATGTCTTGTTTAATGGTTATTATTTTCTCATGGATTTCTTTGAGGCGCTTTCCAGTCTGATACTGCCATGGAAGCTTTGTGGGATAGATGCACATTAGCCATCCAGTGGAGAAGAGGACCTTATCCCTTGACAGTAGTTGGCAATCTGCTAGTATGTCTTCTGCTTCGAAAACCAGCTCTCGCAGAGTGTCCATGATCGTTCGAACAATTTCTTTCTTACTCTTTTGTCTCACAACATCTTTGAGGAAGCTTTGCATTAATACCAGCTCACTCTGTAATTTTTCAAATTGATCCCTGAACTCGCTCAAAATGCGGCTCTCTTCTGAAAGAGCTTTAAGCAGTTTTTCCAAGAAAACTTGTACTACTGAATCCACCATGTCTTTTCCTGGAAAAAAATTTAAAAGAAGAAATAATAAGAAAACCGTGTCCGTCATTTAACATAACTCCTATAGCAGGAACCAGTAAAGAATGGGGCACATCCAGTCAATACTCACACAATCAGTTTTTCTCTCTTCAAAAGTTTTCATTCTGGAAAACATCAATGCTCCAATTACTCATGAACTTACAAAGCAATATAACTTCAAAAGAGAACCCTTCTGGATGAATAAAAATACAACCCTATGCACTCACGGTTTTCTCAAAGCAACTGATATAGTCACACAAAACCTTCCTTATGGCAATTAGAGTCGAGAAATTTGGAAATTCGGTAACAAAACATGGCAAGCCCAAAATCTAACGAAAGGAAAAATGTTTCATTCAAAAACAATCTGCTAAAACTTTAACCATCCAGTTCCATATGAAAAAATCATTCAATTGCCAATTCACAAAACAACAACCCAAAGTCACAACCAAAATTGAAAACTTAAGCAGAACCCAAGCTTCCCATTTCGATTCCAACATCGTCTAAAACTCATTGCCCACAGTTAAATGGCGAATCTGATATGGCATCCAAGTGCGATTCCAGAGCATATTTTTATAACTCGGCTAACCATTAAAACCAGGTTTTCAAGATACGTTTATCCTTTATACTGTCAGTACAAGAATCATGGAAAACAGGAATCACTAAGAAGCTAGCTTGGTAAACAGATGATATGTACCATACTTGGCTAGGAAGTTATACTATTAAGGAATGGTCACAGATAAATCTGCTCCGTCAAGCCCTCGAAATAACTTTCTCAAGCTAGACAACGACAACAACTTTGACCACTCCTTTGTCTACTTTAACATTATTAGTTTGTCTGTTCTGCCATACGTTTGCCCTCTTTTCAATTGTTTATAGGTTCTGGTATTTTGTGAGATCTCATGTTCTTTGTGAACTAGTTTCCCTTAGACACTCTTCCCTGTTGTTTCCCTCAATCAAACCGATGCACAATTAAGAATCCCTCCCAACAGATTACCAACCCATCCAGAAGCCGAGATTCTAACAAGACTAGACAAGAGTTGTAACTCTTCCGACTATGTAAACATAAGGTCTCTAACTCAGGAACTCGCATATATAATTGCAACAAAACCCGATTAATAAAAAGAACAGAAAGAAATCTCGGTCAGGTTACTCACAGTTGGATTGTGTTCGATGTGTAGATTCTGCAGTGATGCTCAGTAACTTTCGAAACAGAGACCAAGTGACTCTGGCCTGCAATAGTTGGCACCGTGTAATCAGGATCAAGAACAACAGATACTATTGCAAATCAACCAATCTAAAGTTCAACAGAATCATAATGATACTCACAGCTGAACCTTGTAGGAGAAAGATCAGACAAATCGTCGACAGGCCTTCCTTTTTCTTATCAAGAGGTTGGGGTTTTGGAACTCCCAATTTTGTTGAAAGGGAAGAACTAAAGCAAACTTACATATAAGAGGAATGGCTAATGTTCCTCAATGAATAAAGCTCACCCCGTCGCAAGTTTTCAACGTTTCAAACCTGAATTTACATACCCATCCTTGTATATTATTGGAAACAGTCTAAGCATGAGACTTTCAGTTTGGGATTCGAAGAACTCGAGGTCACTATGGTAATGTAATGGCGTCAACTCCGAAGGTCAACTACACGCCTATGTAAAGACAGGCCCACACGTATTGAGAGCACTACAGCAACAGCATCATGGAATCTTCCTTCAAACTCCGCGGTTCCTTCCCCTTACCTTCCTACTCTGGTGACCGACCCAGTCCAAAAGTCTTTGCCCGGAAACACAGCATCCTCTAGAAGAACGTAGACTCCCTTGTCAACTTGTCCAGCTTGTTTAACGCGGTCCAAATTATGAAAAATTCTAAATGCAGTCCCAGATTGAGGCTTGGGTGCGCACAAATTAATGAAACGACTCCTTTCATCCCAAATACATCCTCTCCCTTAGTCTCTCTCCCTCTCCCTCTCCCTCCTTCCCCAAATTCCCTTGCACGAATTAGGTCTCTCTCTCTCTCCAATGCATCGTCTTGTGCGATTTTAGTTTCCTTCCATACAAACTTACTTCACCCAATGCTAGTTAGTGCAGAGACAAAAGACAGATGAAAATTTCTCGTTTTGGTTTTCAGCTATGGCTTCTTGGACTCTTTTCCCAAGGACTTTTGTCATGGGATCCCGCTGCGATACGACTGTGTTTTTATTCTTGGGTAGGTTTTCCTTTTTCGATCGCCCGAGTAAAGAGCTAGGGGGCCTCGAGTTGCTGCTACCTGAATTATTTGGAAACCAAAGTCTCTGATGTGAGTATTAATGGTAATCGTTCACTTATTCTTGGGAAAACGTTCGCTTTTTGGCTTCTGAACTTAGTATTTTATTGTTTGGTGATAAATTTCTTTTTTTCTGGTAGACGGGTTGAACAAGTTTTCACTTAGTTTGAGGGGGTTTGTGGTTTGGATGGTATATTCGAATGATGAGGTTTTGACGTAGTTTTCTTGCAATTGGTTGTTCATTTATTCGAAAGTTTGTTTGCTAAGTAGGCTTTGATCTTGTGAGTTCGGCATGAAGAAAGAAAATAAATATTCTATCTTGCAAAGTAAGGACTCCATCTTTACTAGACTACCAGTTTATTGTTTTCTCTGAAACAGTTGTATCTTTTAAAGTTTACTTGAACTGCTGCTATTGAATTGGATGAGCTGTGAAATACGAGAAAGCTCAACTCTTCCTTCCCTCAATGTACACTCTATTGAAAAACTTGGATCTTCTCCGTGTCCAGACCATCACATTGACTGGTACGGGTACTTTGACTCTTGTTACTAATATAACGAATTCCTTAATAAGCAGTGTATTATACGATTGACTTGCATATAGTATATCTTTTCTATAATGAGTAGAGGTGGTTGTCATTTATGCACTAAAAGTTTCACCTAAGCTGAGATAAAAGAGAAGAAATGGGTGGTGTTCTACTCTCGTGGCCATTGTGAACCATAATAAATTTTCAATGACTTTTTTTATATTTATCATTTAATGTGTAACATCAACAAATATAACTATAAATAACAAAATTTAAGGGAAAAAAACCCGTATTTAAGGTGTATTTTGGGGGATAGGAAAGAGATTAAAAGACAGAGACAAAAAATGGGTGTTTTGAACTTACCAACTATAGCTCCAGATTTTTGAAACAACTCTGCTACGTACAACTGGCAGTGGGGAACTGCCGAGTAATTGGCTAACGTGGCACAACTGATATATTAAAAAAATAAAGAGAGTAAATGGACATGAGCCATCATGCTCCCCGTAAGCTCCAACCACCTCACCCCTCTACTTTCACTTCTTTGAGACTTCACTAAAAGTTCGTTAGTAATTGATGCCAAATAGAAATAGCGACTATCATGTACCGTGTGCCATTTAATGGGTTTTGATTTAGAAAGACAAAATTTGGTTTATGCGCTAGTTGCCAAAATGCATCTTGATTGCCCCAGCCCCAATCCATGGTAACAAATGAACAAAGCGATTCCATTAAAGTAGGAGAAGCAGTGAAAGAGGAAGAATATGAAGGGATGAAAACATAGTAATTGCGCTACCCAGCCCAGATCATGACGCATTGCACTACCCAAGGACTATTACACCATGACTGGGCTTGTCGGCATTTTTTGTCGTTGGGGAAGAGCTACTCGGACGATGGGGTGGCCGGATTCGACGAACGGAGGCATGCCCAGATCAAGATGGGAGAAATGGGATTTTGAGAAAGCAGAAAGATGATTTCAGGGGAATGAACTTCGGGAAGATGAATGAACTTCTGTGCTTAGGGAGATTTTTGTTTAAAAGTTAAAAATAAGAAGACTGAAGACCAAGATGAAGAAATGGTTTGAAAAAAAATAAAACGGTACCGTTTTAATTAGTCTCACATGGGACACGATTACCCAGCAGTTTCTCCTGCCGATTACATCCAGCAATTTTTCCTTTTGAAAATGCTGTGGTTTTCCTCAGCCTTATGTAAAAAATGGTAGTTTACATTTGATCCTTTGGATTAATGATTTCTTATGTTGATATTGATGTGCTCTGTCGTGTCATTTACTTATTTATTTATTTTAAAATTGTCACCTTTTTATAGTCTTACTTTTAACGGGGTTACAGTGGAATGCATTGTACTTTTCTGTACAGGAATCTTGGAAAGCACTATTCACTTACTTTACTATAGCAGCTTTAACAAAAGAAGTTGGAAGCACGTATGCATTAACAGTCTTGTGCTGAATTAAAATGCAGGTCGGATTCTGGACTTGTGGAGAATAATCACAAAAGACAATGTGCTCTTATTTTTTTTAGATGAATGGGTCAATGATCTAAAATTGGCAGCAAAATCTTGTAATTTTTTTTAGTTATCTTTTTCTCTATAGGAGAGTTATCAATAACATTAGGAAAAAATGATACCGTAAAACTTTTTTATTTCCTAAACATGTAAAAATCCCATTCCAATAATTTGGAGTAGAGTTTTATGAAAATTCTTGGTAATGCATTAATCTATTTATGGTTCTACTTTTATTAATAATTTGGAGTAGATTTAGACATCTTCTAACATTCAAATACTCAACTTTTAAAGTACTAAATTCATCTCAACTCAAAACCTCTATAACACTCCAGCCTAAAGCCTAGGTCCAGATGAAGCCCAGCTTGGAAGACCCCAACATAGACGGCGTCGTTTTTGGTGAGTCTCCTTCTTCCCTTTTGATTTTTCTCTTCTCCGACGGTTTCTCATCCCAATTTTCTCTTCTTTTTTCAAAAATCCCTCTCCCGATTTCTTCTCTCTTTTGATTCTAACCTCTCCCCACATTTCTACGATTTATTTTTGATTTCTCACATGGAAACTTCCCTCACCACATTTGAACTACTCAGATTCTTTCTCTTACACAAATTCCAGTTCATTCCTTGCTGGTGTTGTTGCGATTTTTCTTAGTCCTCGAAATCTCATCGCCTTTGGCTGGTTTCCACGACAGTGAGCCATCTCTCTCTCTCTCTCTCTCTCTCTCTCTCTCTCTCCGACTATTTTGTGACTTTTCTTTGGGTGATTGCTTTGTACAGTCAGTTCGTGGGTCCTAAGATTCTAGTGATGAAGTCGAGCCTCGCATCGTAGGGGTGCTACCCGCCCCCTACTGGGCGGGGGGCACCCCTTCCCCGCACCCTGTCCCCGGGATGCGGGGGCGGGGTGGATTCCAATCCGCCCCGCCTCTTTTCACTTAAAAAACAATCCCTAGGGCGGGGTGCGGGGCGGATTTAGTCTATTTTCACTTAAAAAAAAATACTGCTTTTATTTGATTTAAAAATTATTTATAAGTGTAAAAATAATTAAAAATACATTTTTAGATCCAAATTATAAATTTAAATTTTATAAATATGACTATAATTTAAAAAATATGTAATTTTTAAATTTGCTAATGCATATTTTGTGTAAATTGTAGTGTATTAGTTTTTAAACTATGTAGTTTTTAAATTTGTCAATGCATATTTTGTATAAATTGTAGTGTATTAATTTTTAAACCATGTATTTTTTAAATTTGTTAATGCATATTTTGTAAAGAAGTCTAACAAATTGTAATATATATTTATATATACACAATTTTTAAAATATAAATATATATTTAATAATATATATATATATATATATAAAATGGGGGCCGGGTTGGGCCCTTCCCGCCACCCGCCCCCGCTTTGGGGCCTAGATGCGGGGCGGGGGGCCCCGGCCCCGCATGGACGGAGCGGGGTTGCCCACCCATCTGGGGACGGGGCGGAAGCGGAGCGGGGCCCCGCTGCCCACCCCTATCGCATCGGAAGTGCTAGCTTTGGTACAAATCTCTTCTCCCACTGTCCGACTTCAGTCTCCTTATTATTTTTTATTTTTTTATCCTCTATTTATTTCTCACGCACACACCCTCTCTGTTTTAGCTCACCGTGTACACACTCAGACCACTCAATCCCTCTTTATGCAGCTCACTATCTCTTTCACTAGATTTCAGTGAGTCTTGGGCTTAGAATCATGTGGGTTGCTTTGAATCGAGAGGGGTCTAGAAATCAGCCAACGTCGACGAGATTTTGAGAGGACCTGGATGCGACACTTGCCTTTGGTTGAATTTGCTTATAATAACAATTACCAGGCTAGCATTGAGATGACACCTTATGAAGCACTTTATGGTAGGAAGTGTAGATCTCTTTTGTATTGGGACGAGGTGGAGGAAAGACAAATTTTGGATCCATAAATCATACAAAATACAATAGAGAAGATAGAGACCATTCGAGCCAGAATGAGAGCAGCTCAAAGTCGACAGAAGAGCTATATAGATAATCATTGTCGCCAATTAGAGTTTGAGGTTAGGAATAAAGTATTCTTGAGGATTTCGCGGATGAGAAGGGTCATGAGATTTGGAAAGAAGGGCAAGTTGAGCCCTATATTTGTCGGACCCTTTGAGATTCTTAATCGGATTGGCCTAGTTGCTTACAGGGTAGCCCTGCCACCAGCACTCTCAGGGGTACACGATGTATTTCATGTGTCTATGCTGAGGAAGTATATACCCGACCCCATCCACGTTATCGATTACAAACCTCTTCAACTTCAGGAAAATCTGACTTATACAGAAGAGCCGATGCAGATTATAGAGAGAAAATAATAAGTATTACGGAATCGGACTATCCTATTGGTTAAAGTGGTATGGAATAATCATATTATCAGTGAAGCCTCATGGGAATTCGAATAAGAAATGCAAGTCAAGTACCCACTATTGTTTGACAATGATCTTGATATCTTGTGACAAATTCCGAGGATGGAATATTTATAAGAGGGAAAGATGTAACACTTGGGCCCAAAGTCAAGGTCCAGATGAAGCCTAGCCGGAAAGACCCCAGCATAGATGGCGTAGCTTTTGGTGAGTCTCCTTCTTCCCTTTTTTATTTTTCTCTTCCCCGATGGTTTCTCATCCCAGCTTTCTGTTTTTTATTTCAAAAATCCCTCACCCGATTTCTTCTCTCTTTTGATTCTAACCTCTCCCCACGTTTCTACGGTTTATTTTCGGTTTCTCACATGGAAACTTCCCTCACCACATTTGAACTACTCAGATTCTCCCTCTTACACAAATTCAAGTTCATTCTTTGATGGTGCTGCAATTTTTTTGTGAGTCCTCGAAATCTCGTCTTCGTTGGCTGGTTTCCAAGAAGGTGAGCCATCTCTCTCTCTCTCTCTCTCTCTCTCTCTCTCTCTCTCTCTCTCTCTCTCTCTCTCTCTCTCTCTCCGACTATTTCGTGACTTTTCTTTGGGTGATTGCTCTATACAATCGGTTCGTGGGTCTCAAGATTCTAGTGTTGAAGTCGAGCCTCGCATCAGAAGTGCTAGCTTTAGTACAAATCTCTTCTCCCACCGTCCGACTTCAGTGTCCTTATTATTTTTATTTTTTTATCCTCTATTTATTTTTCACGCACACACCCTCTCTGTTTTAGCTCACAATGTACACACTCAGACCTCTCAATCCCTCTTTTTGTAGATCACTATCTCTTTCACTAGATTTCAGTGAGTCTTGTTCTTAGAATCCTGTGGGTTGCTTTGAATCGAGGTTGTGCGAAGCCATTTGTGACTCTATTAGGTAATGCTCTTCCAGTGATGTTCATTAACTGCAAGTGTAATTCACAAGTAACACCGTCGTTGTGTCGCAGGCCATTGACATAATCTTTAGGCAATGTCCACTTGCTTTCGTTTTCATCGTACTAAACTCGTGAATTTAAGTAAGTTAATCTATAGCTATGGTATTATGATCTGTATATCTAATTTTTATTTGACAGCTTTTATGTTTTGATTGTATAGTGAGGGTAGTATTTTTTTTTTTTTTTGGGGAATTACATGGTTGGATTTGAAATGTGGATAAGGTGTAGTTGAGATGGTGGTGGTGTGGAATTTTAATTACATGACTGGTGGGGAATGGTAGTGATCAAGGGTGGAGTGGTTTTTTGTTGTTGGTTGTCTTTGATTAAATGCATGTTGGTAAGAGGTAAGCTGTATGAGTTGTGTTTGGATGCTGCGTGGAGATTTTAGTGGCTGTGTTGAGGTTTAAATACTAATGGTTTGAGGAGGGGACTGTTCGGATTTAATTTTATGATAGTTATAGAGTTAAAAATGGGTTGTTTTGGATTATTACTCAATAAATAGTAGCTTATTGGATTGGTTTATTAAATGTTGGGTATATTTTTGTTTAGGTGGTGTTATTACTAGAGTTCCGACTCAAGGCGTAGATAATATACGGGAGTTAGGTAAGCTGGGTTTATATACTAGTTTTGCACAAAAGAAACGAAATGAGGTTGACTTTGAAAATAAGTATGTTTGTTTTCGAAAAGAAATCTAAAAACGACCTCAGATGTTTATTCTGCATATGCATAAATTTTATATGAGAGAAAGTATTTTCTGTCATGACTGATATAGACATAAGCTAATTTTTGTGCATTCTGTTTCTAAATTATGCAAAAAGAGCAAATATGAAAATCTAAAAGTTTTTGCTATGAATAAATGAAGATGTTTTGATTCTGTTTATTTCAAACATGTGAAATGATCTGAAACTATTCAGTATTTTGTTTTCATATGATGTGTCATATGAAAACCTTGGCATGAAGTTTTGATTCTGTATTTGAATGTGATCTAATTCCGATGATGTTCCGTTCTGTTTCTGTTAAGGCATAGTCACATGTATAATGGTGGTTTATAACCCTACTATAGGGTGAAACATAGTATACGATCAAGCCACAGGTATAATGGTGGTTTATAACCTTATCACGAGGGTGAAACATGGTATATGGCTCAGTCACAGGTATAACGGTTGTTTATAACCCTACCACGGGGGTGAAATATGGTATATGACCCAGTCACGGGTATAATGATAGTTTATAACCATACTGTAAGGGTTAAGCATGGTATTTGTCCTAATGTAATGCTATGAGATGATATGAATATAATGTTTTAGTTTGGATATGCCAAATGATTTTCTTTTATGGAACACGTTTGTTTTTCTGAAAATTTCGCTTTAATATTTTGTACTAAGTTTTGTTTATGCACTTTGGAAGTAAATATGTTGTTTCTGTATTCTGAACGTAAATGTTTTGTTCTGCATACCGAACTTTATAAATGTTCATGTTTACATGCTAGTATATAATTGCTGCTTACTGAATTGTTGATAACTCACCCTTTAATCTTCATAATATTTTTCAGATGACATTGATGATTCAGTTGAGAATCAGTATTAGAGTTTGTGTGCAAG
Source organism: Juglans regia (assembly GCF_001411555.2). Taxonomy (NCBI): domain Eukaryota; kingdom Viridiplantae; phylum Streptophyta; class Magnoliopsida; order Fagales; family Juglandaceae; genus Juglans; species Juglans regia. The sequence goes on from NC_049908.1 coordinate 25,493,316, forward strand.
ATTAGCTGTGGATAGTTATTGAGTACCTCATAGTACTAGAGTTGTTGGTGGATTTTATTTATTTAGTAGGTTGATTTCAATATGTTTAGACCGATTATGGAGACTTATGTTAATTCTATTTTATTCTAGTTTGTTAATTGAGACATGAAGAGAAGTTGATATTTTTATTTGGGTTGTTGTATTAAGGATCTGGTATGTGAGTATGTGTGGTTTATTAATTTGAAGTATTTACGTTTGTTTTGGAGTTTTGGAAGTATATATATACAATCGTTAGATAGAACCAACGTGCAGTTGTCCATTCCACATCAGACGCATATTATTTTTTTTTCTTTATCTAAACGCACGTCTTCTCTCTCATCAACTCTCTCTATTTCTCGCTCCTCGAGTCGTTTGGGTCATCTTTCTCATCAGCTCGATCTTTTCTCTCATCAGCTCTCTCTCTCTCATTAGCTTCATTAGCTCGGTCTCTCTCTCCTTAGCTCTCTCTCACAGCCTGATAGTATTTCGAATTCGGGGGGTTTGTAATGAGTGGTTTACACGTCAGTCTCATTTACACGCCGTTTGCACCAGGCACTTGCAACAAGCATTTTTCTATATATATTTTTGGATTTGGAAATATATTAGTACTGTTGAAGTTGATTATCAGGTGTCAAGATTTAACTCACTGGACCTCCGAGTTCGGGGCGTTACAATCTTTTTATACGCAAATCTATAACTTTTTTCAACTTCTCATAATACATCTAAATTCATTTTAACATCTAAATACATCTAAACTCATTTTAGGTGGCCCCATATTAACTCACTCTATTATCTCAACTCACTACTATTCATAGAGAATTCAATTCAACTCAACTTTCCAACATAGCCTTAGGCTGCGTTTGGTTGTAAGACTCAATTGAGTTTAGCTGAGTTCAGTCTAATTTTAAGCTAAATCTAACATCTAAGCATCCAACTCTCAAATTACTAAACTAGTATCAACTCAAAACCTCCTTACACGTGAAACCCACAATTTGTTTCAACTTAACACATATTTATACATGAGACTCATAACCTTTTTTAAGATACTAAACTTGTCTTAACATCCAAACACATTTTAAATTTAATTTATATGACCCTCACATAACTCCCTCCACTACTCAACTCACTCTTATTCATAAAAAAATTGAGCCCAGTTCAACATCTAAATGCAGCTTTAATCTAATTATGATTCTACTTTTTGCTTATTTGACTTTAAAAAAAAAAACAAAAAACAAAACAAAACAAAAAATACACTCAAATGTTCATATTTTGTTGGCTCATCGCCCACGAGTTCTTCCTCTTACACCTCTTAAACCTCTGCTCCTTATGTTTCTAACGATTCTGATCTTCTTAACATTACCATCAGTTTTCAACCTCTTTGCCTCTTGATCTTCATTGTTGTCACTCCCTTCTTCTTTGACCTTCTCGCTTGCAGCCTTCTTACGTTTGAGGAAATTCACAAGCTCTACAAAAGCAACATTGGCATCATCGCTCTTCATAAGCTCCTCGGCAACCTCGGCCGGGGTCACCTCGGTGCTGTCTATTAGGCCTTCAATTTCTCCGTACAAATGGTGGGAGCTACGATGATGAAGGCCGAGGTAATTCGAGGCCAAGAGTTTGAAGCCACGGCTGGTGCAATATGACATGTTGATGTGCACGTCCATTCGACCCGGACGCAACAGCGCAGGGTCGAGCCGATCCTTGTGGTTTGTGGTGAACACGATGACTCGCTCGTCCCCACAGCTCGACCACAGACCGTCTATGAAGTTTAACAGACCCGAGAGCGTCAACTGCAAAGTTTTGAATTCATAATATGTTTGATTTGGATTTGCAAATAGTTTTTTTTTTTTTTGTAATCTTGAAATCTTCCTTACCTTGGAACGAGGTTGATACTCAGCACCCTGATTTTGCCGATCCTGCATCTCCATGCTGCAATCTATATCCTCAATCACGAGAATAGACCTATTGGTCGTGGACAACAAAACCCTCCTCAGATCGGAGTTAGAGAAAATACTGGTCAGCTCCAAATCATAGATATCGAACTTGAGGTAATTAGCCATGGCAGCGATCAAGCTCGATTTACCCGTGCCAGGAGGACCATACAACAGATACCCTCTCTTCCAAGCCTTTCCTACTTTCCTGTAGAACTCCTTCCTCCTCACGAACCTGTCCAAATCGTCAATGATGGACTTCTTTAGCTCGGGATCCATGGCCAAAGTGTCAAACGTAGACGGATGCTCTAGATTGATCGATCCCCACATGCCCCCACCCCCCGATCCGTCCTCGTCGTCGTACGGGCACTCACGGTTATACAGTTTGACCACCTTCTGTTCCTCTAAAATGGTTTTGGCTCTGAGCAGAACGTACGGAAGGTAAGAGTCGAACACCTTGTCTTTGGACTTCTTGTCGAAGATGAGCTCGTAGCAACGGCGCTCGCTGGAGTGTTGGTTCTTGGGTTCAGTGCAGACGAACCGCCATATGAGCTGGAGGTTCTCGAACCTGTCGGTGATCTCCTCGCCCTTCTCGATGGCGACGCCGAGGTGCTTTTGGCGCTGGGTTTTGCTGACGCGGAGGCGGTCGGTGTTGGGGCTGATCTTGGTGAGTAGGTAGACCTCGGCGGCGTCGTAGACCTGGTTGCGGACCATGCCGCATTGCTCATCGATGACGAGGGTGAGGGTGGAGGAGAGAGGGGTGAAGAAGTAGGCGAAGGCGGAGAGGAGGTAGGAGCGAAGCTGGGGGGGAAGGAGCTCGTTGGCCATGGAGCGGACCAGCATCATGGAGGCGGCGAGGGAGGCGTAGGCGGAGAACAAAGTGGAGGCGGAGGTGGAAATTTCTTTGGGAGAGAACATTTTGGTAGCAAATCAACCAAAGTTCAGAGTTTCAGAAATGGATGCTCGACGACCGAAGTCGAAGGGACTTGGGGGTGAAATCAGAACTGGAGACTCGTATTTATATGAGCAGGACAGCAGGGGTGACTGTCTATCTGATTATGTTGTTCTTACCGCTAAGCATCATCACAACGCTTCTTAAGCAAGCAATCTGACTACCACTCTCTCTCTCTCTCTCTAGTTGGTTTTTTTTTTTGGCCCTTTTCTACTTTTGTCTTCTTGCTATAATTCCCCCAAAATACACGTGTCTCTATCATTTCCTTTTCGAATAATATTAAATATAATTACACTTTTACTTATAATTTTATTTATAAAATCTATTCTATTAATTTACAAAAATGGCTGTTTTTTTTTTACTCATATGCTATTATGTGTACAATCGTACGTTAATAATATGTGATAGGTAAGATATTTTAAATGATAAAATAAATGTGAGAATATCATTTAATACTTCCTTCCTAAAATGAGTGTAATAAATAGCATGACCAAGCTTGGACCCCAAGTTTCGTGACTAAGGAATAAATAATAATACAGACCAGATTCTCTACGCTGGGAAAGGAGTTCGAATTATATATGCTAGTCTCATTAAATTATAGGACGTTAGATGTCACACTCTGATTTTTTTTGTTTGTTTGTCAAAACATTCATAAATGGACAAACATCAAACTCAGAACATGACTTGAATACGGCAATATGAATTATGGTTCAATTCATTTCAATTGATTCAGGACCCAACCGGATGCCGTGGAAATAAAAGTGCTCACCATTACGGCGAACACCATTAGAGGCAAAATGCTTATCACCTCGACGAAATGGTTCATTCTTGAGTCGATCTGGATGCATGGCGGCGACATTGTCCAACCTTCGGTTGACATGGACCCATATTGACTGTGGTCCAACCCTAGGTCGATCTGGACCCACATCCACGTCATAGTCTATCTTTGGGTAGATGTAGACCAATACAAATGTTGTGGATCGATATCGACACATGGTGTCGGCATTGTTACGATGACTCGTGGCTTTGCTGTTGGTCTAATTAGCGTGTCACTGGTTTTTATGTTTGGCTGATGTCTTTGGGTAGTGAAATAGAAGATGAAAATAAGGTTCCGTTTGGATTTAGAAAGCGTTTTATCTCATCTCGTCATCATTATAATTTTTTTAAATTTTCACACAAAATATAATAAACAATTTAATTTTTTCAAATATCAATTCAACTTTTTTAAATCTCAAAATAATAATAATATTTTATTAATATTTTATTAATTTTTATTATTAATTTAAAATTATTTTATCTTATCGCTAAATTCAAATAAGTTATAAGCAAATACATTTTTTTTTTTTTTTTTGTTGGAGTCAGTCAACAAAAACAAGGAATAAGACAACCTTTTTCATGGTAATGCTGACGATATAAATAAATGAAAACAACCTAACGAGAGATCGAAAAGAAGACAGTATGCACGTGAAAAGGCCATGCGCAGAGCTGAAAAGGTAGCAAAAGAGAGGATGTAAGCTAGTAATAGGGTCAATTTTGTAAACTAGGCACAGATAATTATGTCCATCAGTTTTACCAGCCCAGTGTCAGTAGCAAGTCCATCGGTTTTATTGGATTTACTAAAGTTAAATTACAGTTTTAATGAAGGTAAAAGAAATTTAATTTTTAACTATTTTATTTATATAAATTTTTATATTAAAATAATTATTTTTATATTATATAATAATAAAATAATATAAGATAAATTTTATTTTAATTATTTACATTAAATCTCTACATTAGATTATATATTTATTCATTATATAATAATGAATAACTAATAATTTTAAAAATATTTAATTTTTTTAATTATTAATTTATTTAATTTTATCATATTTTACTATTCTACTTATTATATGTTAATTAATAATCATGTTTTTATTAAATTAATATATCATTAAGTCAAATTAATATATTAATTGTGATAAAATATGTGATAGAAAGAAAGGGAGAGAGAAATAATTAATAAAATATGTATTTGATGTATATACATTAACCTTCAAATTTGAAAAATTTTTTGAAAGTTACTGTAACTAGATTATAAATATTTAGAATTTGACTAATCCAATGTGAGTATATTTTACTATTTAATAATTAAAATATTCATTAAAATTTTAGTTTTTAACTAATCCAATAAAAATGCTCTAATAAGTGAGTATGCTTTTTACCATCAAATATCAAAATTGACGATAATTTCCAACAAATAAATGTTTCTATATGATGAAATCACTTCAAGAAAATTACAAAAAATGGTCAATTTAATAGCGAGACTACAAAAAAAAAAAATGCAAAACTTGCTCTTTTATCATAAATATAGACATATTACACTGAATTTGAATTTGCACGCCATGACCAGGTTTTGTGTTTGAGAGCATAAAAATGATATACATCAATTACTATTCGCTCTCGCATTCCGTATTTATATAATTTTTTTTTTATAAAATATGAATGTATTTTTATAAGATGTGAGCGTATTTTTCATAAAGTATAAGTTGTGGAGTAATAAATAATTTTTGATGAAAAAAAATTTTCTTACTTAAAAATTCCTACACACTTTTTGTGGTCCCAAATTGGGTTTTTGGGAAAAGCTTCAGAATTAAAGCCTGGTGCATTGCACAATTTTTATAGGATGAAATTTAGCACATGCTTTTCTATTTATTTTGTCTTTCAAAGTTGAGAGATGATGCTAGAGAGACAGAGAGAAAAATCCAAGCGTTCTCGTCATGGTTTGAAAAATTGGAATTAAGTTTGAAATCAGATAAAATTGATTAAATAAATAAGGTGATTCAATGTGATACCTCATATGATATGGATAAGAATAGGTGGTGTATGAGATTCCACATTGTTTGGGAATGAGAAGTTATTGCTCTTTATAAGGTTCTAACGGGACTCCAATTGTATCATTGACTAGTCTTTTTGGAGTATAGGCCATATGGTTTGGGCCTTCCATTAGAGCGTTACAAACAAATTGGATCAGTCGATTTATGACAATTTTGAATAAGTTATTTTAATATTGATAAAAAAAAATTAAAAATCATATAGAATGCAATTCAAGCCTTTTATATATTGTATAAAAGAGTATAAAATATAATAAATTTATTGACTAGTTTCAATAAAAATACTATATGAATATAAATAATTTCAGTAAGTATATAATTTATGTATTTAATAGCATTTACTTGTATTGATTGATTGCTAGAATTTCACTTCTTTCGTTGCTTAACGTTTTTTCCAATAAATATTATATGAATTTGAAAAGAGCATGACTGTTAGATTTGCAGTTAATTCATTGCTTTACTTGTGTTTGATTGATTTCATGCTTATTTACCATTGATTTGGATTGTTTCTAAATACCAAGAAATATGCACTCGATCTGATCTGATCTATGCTGGAAATAATAGCATTGTCCACACGATCTACCATTACCCTAAATTATTATTTTTTATTCTAAAAAATATAGAAATATTATTAATGAGTAGATGATAAAAGAAAGTATGAATTACATAGTTTTTTGTAATTAAAGTAGAAAAAAGTACACCATTAAGGTGGTAGCCAAGTTGGTACGAGTTGGTATTTCATGACTTCGAGATCAGGAGTTCGAGTTAGGATATAAGTTGAAACTACTTGTAATAGTAAAGCCTGACTTTTGGATTATGAAATAGATTTTGAAACAGCTGGATCCTTTGGCGGTGCTATAGTGACGAGCTCGTTCTTGGGATAGCAGTTATGGTTCAAATCAGACATTCTGTAGCATGGAAGAGCTCCTATAGTCACATTTAAAAAGGATTGTTACGTTGGTTGCTCTCGCTTTTCCTTTTGTTTAACAAAATAAAAAATAAATATGTAGAAAAAAGTAAAAAGTATATGTTTAAAATCAATGCACGGTTCAAAATTAAAGAAAAGGATAAGAGTCAGAGAAAGGTGGTTGTGACAGGGCAATGACTGGACTCTTTGATTATTCTTGGAGGAGAATTAGTTTATTCCCCATGTCGCTACCTGGTCTGCGGGCATATGTCTGTGAAATCACTCCACTTTCAACTAAAGTTAAACCAACCCGAATGAAGTACTTCTTTTGCTTGTTTTTTTTTTTTTTGGGGCGTCAGCTAAGATTTTTCTTATCCGGTTTCATGGCATTTTGGGGTCCTCAAGTTGTACAATGCTTATGTTTGCTCGGTAGCATTTCGAAATAAAAATTTCTATCCATCATCTCGCATATTAATATATGATTTATTAATTTTTAATTTTATTTAATTACACATGATATATTAATGTATAAATATGTTTATTTAAATAAACAGACAAAAATGACAAATTATATAGTGCAGCTACTATGTCGCCCCATCTTGACCGTTGGGCTTTACTGCCCAGCATAAAAAGTTTTTTTTTATATATTTTTTTAACATATTTAAATACATTTAAAAAATAAAAAAAAAATATATCAATACATTTAAAATCACTTCTTTAATAACTAAATAAATAAAAAAAAGACAAGCAGTCAAATGGAGGTGTTAAATAGAGTGGGCATAGTAGTGTTTTTCAATTATATATTAGTGTACGGTATAAAAATAAGAAAAATGATTTGTATAAATTCTAAATAGACAAGTCTTATATAAGCTCTTATAAAAAAGTGGACCCCACATTAAGAAAGTGTAAAAATACCTATTCTTTATTAATGGAATCCATTATTTTATAAAAGATTTATATGAAACTTATCTATTAAAAACTTGTATCTAGCATTACTCTAGAAATAATGCTTGTCCCGTTGTCTCGATGATCGTTGAATGTTGATTCTCTCCATCAATTTCTTGTAGGAGAATCCCAATGGAAAGGAAACTAAAAACTGTTACTGAAGAGACATCATTTGCAAAGAGCCACGATTTGGGAACCGAATGGTAGGCAGTCGGAATACATGCGTATCTTATTCACATAAATTCTCTCTTTACTTATTACCTTTTCTTTTTTTTATTTTTTCGTTTAAATCATGTTTCACTGTTTCAATTCAATTTGAAGGGAACCAGTGCTGATTCCTGGATGTATATATATAGGGTATATATTCTGAATTTTACACTTCATTTGCATTGTGAATATCTATTGGGTGTTAACATTAGAGGTCCAAAAACAAACATCATGATGGGAGAGGGCGTCTTTGATACAAACTAACATCAGTTTGGATTTTAACTAATAATTTTATTATTCTTTATAAATCATCACAACGCAACTCATCTCATCTCATAATCTTGAAGAAATTAAATAGACTTAACTCATTTCATAAAACCGGTTCTACAAGAGGATTGCTCATTGCTTATAAACATGCAAAAGACTTTGTCCACAGTCAATGTGGAATTTTTTCTGATCCTTGTCAAGAAGTAAATAGTGTGGGTCCCTATTCATCCTGTGACAAGTTCTGATACTATGAAGAAATTAAATGGACCTAATTCATCTCATAAAACTGATTCTACAAGAAAGAATTGCTCATTACTTATAAATATATCTAAAAAATCTTACTATCCAAACCACCATGTCTCAAACAAAACACAAGTTTGGAGAGAGCGTCTTTGAGATGTTTAGTTTCCACTCAAAATAAAGAATTATTAGTTGTAAAGCAGGGTTGATGAATATAAACAATAAAGGCTCCCTTTAAGAAAAAAAAAAAAGAATTATTAGGTAATTCCATAGTATGTTGATACTCTCCACCTATCCAATGTGCTCTAAGATTAAAATCGACTGTGTAAGTATTTATTTTTAATAATATAACATCTTATAATAAGTTAAGAATATAGAGTTGAGATTCGAATTCAAAATCTTTACTAACGATACCAACTGAAATCACAGCTTATTTTAAAAATTTAAATAATAAAAAAGAATTATTTTTTATTTTATAGCTTAATGAATTTAAAATTGCTCTCACCACTTTAAGAATCTGAATTTCATTGCAGAAGCAGTAGATTTTGTAGATTTGTCGGTGAAGAGAAAGAGTTGATGCTGAAATGACATTGGTGGCCAGTAATCACTTCAACCCTCACTACTAGAAGGAAAGCATCATCCTTTACATTAACCCCAACTGCCCAACCCTCACTTCAACCATCACCTCACTTCACTCCAACCCACTTTAATTATGAGAAGTTTCTTTATATAAACATTACCCATAAGGCTCTGCACCGCAATGTTAAGATATTTCACATGCATTTGATATGTTGATTATATTAATATAGTCCAAGAGTACATACTAACATTATATTAACATAGTCCAAAAAATTAATGTACTCCATTTAGATTTACATTAGACTATTTTCTATCTCTTCCGAAAAACATAAGAGTACTACTATATCCATAAAAGAATTATATAAAAAATAATCTCACAAATTGATATGGCATCATCTGATCTATTAGATCTATTTTACAATAAAAATAACTTTATAATATGACGAATCATATCAAACCACATCAGTTTGTGAGATTATTTTTATATAAACCATTTATGATTAGAGTATTTTCTTTATCTTTATGTCATCTCCTTTGACCCGAACGTATACTTTTGTAATTAGAAACAATTTTTATGATATCCTTTGTAATTCAAATTGGTTGACATTTAAAAGTTTTACAAGCACGAAAAGATGCTATTTCTAACTTTTTAATAGAGCTCTTTAGCTGGAATCAGCTCAAAGCTGATCAATTCAAGAAACTATTAAGAATTTTAGACACTAGTGGCATATTATGCTTTGCATTTCACTTATAGTACTAGTTTTTTCTGTTTTCCATACGTATACTAGTTTTCAAAGCCACATGATTTTTATGGAAATTACAATTTTGTTCATTATTTTTCTTTCAAAAATGATGGGTATGTTTTGCATTTCAGGTAATGCCTATTTCAAGAAATAGATTGTTGCCATGGAGAAAACAACAATCCTCTAAAAGTTAGAATGGTTTAAGATAGTTGCAATCAGATCATCAGTAAGGTTAACACACTTCGTTCTTTTTAACTTTGAATCGCTTTGACCTAGAAATCATACTTTGTTGTACTTGAAAACAACTCAAATGATTTTCCTAGCGATCCAAATTGGCTAACATTTATAATTTCTTCAAGCACAAAAATGTAGTGTTTCTAACTTTTGAATAGAGTTCTTTACCACCAATATTTGATAAAAGCTGTCTCAATGTGGGAACACCAGTTGGCTGGAATCGGTTCAAAGCTCAATTCAAGCAACCATCAAGAATTTCAGGTGCCAGTGATACATATAAATACTTTGCATTCAATTTATAGTACTAGTTCTTTCAATTGTTTATGAAAAGAGTTTTGTTCATCATTGTTGTTGAAAATGTTAAGTTGAAATTTCTTAAGTCAAGAAACATATTGCCGTCATAGTGAAAACGATCTTCCAAAAGCTAGAATGGTTCTTGCCCCCCCCCTCTCTCTCTCTCTCTCTCTCTCTATCTATGTATATATATATATATATATATATATTGGCCTTCAAACAGATAATATGGTTGATGAACTGTTAGAGTTGGACAATCGATCATCGGGAATGGGCTTGCCGATCTAACCTCCTCCTCTCCTTTCTTTTTCTCAAACTATAAGAAAATTGTTTATTTGTGACTAGCTATATCCTACGAAAATGAGTCTGTTTTTATCACAAATAATCATTCTTGTTGTAAATAATTCGTTACAAATGCTTGTTTTTCTTGTAGGATCATGCTCTTGCTCTTATCTCATTCCTCTTCATCCTTCTATCTCATTCCAACTCTCATTTTTTTTCCTCCAACTCCAACTGTGCTCTTGCTCTTATCTAATTCCTCCCCATCCTCCTATTAAGGTAATTCACTTCAATTATCACTACTCAAATTAAGTTAATTTCCATAAGCCTAATGAAGACATAATTTCTTTTATATATATTAGGCTCAACACCGTAATGCTAAGGCTATGTTGGGGTGCTGAGCTCATCTCAGCCTATTTCAAACCAATTATTGATGAGACTCACTACTTTGTCAACTTCACATAAAAAGTTAAACATATATCAACCTATTTCATACATTCAAACGCATCTAAATGGAACCTACAAACCAATACTATTCACAAATCAATTCAGATAATCTGAGATTACCACAACACCCAAACATAGCCTAAGTATCTCCTATTTTGAAAATTTACATGCATTCAATATATTGGTTACATTGATATAGTGATAGAGTTATGCCAGTCATTTTCTTTAAATCACTAGCTAGTTAATATATAGTTGTAGAAAATTAGGGATCACCCACTGAATAGAATATTACATCATACTCTTATCTATCTCTTCCTCAAAACATAAATATTAAAGATTAATTCCTAGTCTAATATCTTGATTGCAACCATTTTCGTTCTATAATATCTTGTAGCCCTCTGTCCTTTTTAAATTTTGACTTGAACCCATACTTTGTTGAGTACTACTATTCTAAACCCACCACATTACTTAAATGGCACAAATTGAAATTCAATTGATAATATTTGATTTGTAAAATTTAATTAAATTTTAAAATTTATCTTTCAAACTAAATTATGTCATCTAAGTAATATATGACATAGAGGCTTGGGAATAGAATAGCTCTACTTTGTTATTGGATACAAATTTTCACTGTGATCCAAATTGGTTGACAAGTTCTACAAGCACAAAAATTAACTATTTCTAAATTTTGAGTAGAGCTCATTATCTCTTATGTTCGATCAAAGTTGTCTAATTGTGGGAACACTAGTTAATTGGGATCACCCCAAAGCTCAATTCAAGATACTATCAAGAGTTTAAGGTATAGGTGATATATTATGCTCTGCATTCAATTTATAGTACTAGTTATTTTAATTTCTTTCTTTTCATATTCATTCTAGTTTTTAAAGCTTTATTTTTTGGAAACACGTTTGTTTCATCGGTTGAGGAAGCCTCCTGTCCACTTCCAAGTAGAATGTTAGTAATGTGCATGCGATCGGAGCTAACACTCACATCGGGCAACCAAGGGCTAACAACGTGCTTGCGGTTAGGGTTAGCCTTGCCCAAGAAGCAATTGATGAAACCTCACATCCACTTCCAAGCCCAAGGTTAGCAACGTGCATGTGAATGAGACTAACTCTTGCACTAAACGACAGAAGGCAACAATGTGCATGTTAAATGACAATAATGCAAAGGGGAATGCGCACAAGTCAATCCCAAGGCAAATCCAAAACAGGGCATCATAAGCTATAGATCAACAGTATGAAGCAAGACACAAAAAAGACAAATTGCAAAGAGATCCAAAGATTATATATGATGAGTGTTTCAAAAGATACAAATATGTCAAAAAGTAATAACATACATAATTTTAGAAATGAACAGCACACAAAACAATTAGGGAACAAGTCATAGCTTAAGGAGGTGAACTACTTGATGGAGGATGGCAGGGGCTAGTTCAAGAAGGCGTCCAACATCATGTCAATACCTAAGGAATCTAGGAACTGGAAGGCAACGGGATTAGGGATGATAGCCTTCAAGTTCAAATTCCTCAGGTTTGTCTTAGGTGGAGCGAACAAAAGCCTCCCCCAAGCCCAGTCTTGCACCCTTGTAGCCATAGAGATCTGAGGGGAAAGGCATACAATCTCCTCCTAGGAGGACCTAAGCTCGACTTCCAATTCATCAACTTGTTGTTGGGACAGTGCAAACTTCTCCTTCACATTCTCAAATGTTTGGCTAATTTGGAGTAAATGTATATATTGCTACTTGAGTTCCTCCCTAACAAACTTGAGCCTAGCCTTCATTTGCGCCAAATTACTGTGGTCGGCATCAAAATCCTTCTGGAGGCAACGATGAGATCCCTTCGCCTACAAAATTCACTCCACATACTAGCCTCTAGGCAGTCTCTATGATCGCGCTCCACATCCATCCAAAAGAATGGAGGCATCAATGGACTCTCACTTACTCTGAAGGGCAGACGACCACCTCATGCTGAAGGTCAGTCTCAACTTAGGACGACAATCTCAACCTTTTGGACACGCGAGCGAGAACTTAGTTAGGAGTATGCATCCTTCTACTTTTCCTTCACTTTTATAATCTCCGACATAGCTTGGCGAACCCCCCCCCCCCCCCCCCAACGCCCAATCCCCATGAAGGAATGAGAGGATTGCATCCTCTAAATTGGCATGGCGATGTTTAACCTAGTAGGCCAATGAGTGTGACCCTTGCAACGGACAAATGATCTATTGTTTGGTGATACGAAGAAAGAAATAATGTAAGTATGAGGTACATACCAGAGAAAGAGATGCTCAAGTTCTCACATGATTTGGATGACAAAAGGATCCGAGCAATCACTTGCTAGCAAGGTAGACGTAGAAGGCCGAACAGAGCAATAGTGGGCAACTCGGAGCAAGGATTAGACTCCTCAACGACCACGTCAGGAAAAGTATGGCTCTTTTGTTCACTAGGAGCTGCCAAATAGGAAACTTGAGAAGACAACAACGGGGCTGCATTCGAGATCTGCAGGTGAGCCACAAGTTGGTTTTCCCCATGCTCGTTGTTGCCTTTCATTTCCTCGCCAGGAGCAAGGTTGGGAAGAGAAACCCCTTGGTAAAAGGAGCTAAAATATATTTAATTGCCAAGTAAAATAAATGGCAAGGATACACAAACTGGCGAGGATGGAATAGAAACTTCCTCCCCATGGAATACGATAGGCGGAATGCCAACAAGGGATGTCTGAGTTTCGTCGTGAACAAAGGGAACATACTCTTCCCCCCTTTCAATATTTTCAAGGAGTCATCAGTCATTGAGGAAGGGGAGGAAAATCTCTCAAAAAGGCCATAAGGAGAGAGCCAGGAAACACATTGGGACGCACCGAAGAATGAAACGTCCAACACCAAGTCCATGTCTTCCTGGGGTGGATCTTAGTTATGCATTCAAGGGTGATTGAGGGTGCCTATAACCTCTATTTTGACTAGCAGGGTTGGGGTAGCTGTGTGATCAACCGTGAGCCCCAATAGTGTAGCAAGCACCAGCAAACAGACCATAAGGAGAGAGCCAGGAAACACATTGGGACGCGCCGAAGAATGAAACATCCAACACCAAGTCCTTGTCTTTCTGGGGTGGATCTTAGTTATGCATTCAAGGGTGATCGAGGGTGCCTATAACCTCTCTTTTGACTAGTAGGGTTGGGGCAACTGTGTGATCAACTGTGACCCCAATAGTGTAGCAAGCACCAGCACATTTAGTACAAGTCTTCTTCCCATTAAGGTATGACAGAATAGGGACAGTCTTTGGCACTCTAGACTAGGGGTCTAGAAACCAAACGACTCGTGACTGATTTTGCAAAACCAAGAAAAGGTCAATATTTTCTCAGGTGAGAATCATATCAGAACTAACAAAGCTTGGATTGCCTCTAACCCATGCATAAATAAGGTCTAGGCACTTTTGCTCTTTCCTGTTGAGTGTAACCTCAATGTAACAACTGTCAAGAACATGGCGCCATGAGGCACTACTAGGAACTGAGACAGTCAGCCTCTCTGATAGGAAACTCCTATCCCACCCTAGGGAGAAAAATGAATTTCAATCCCAATTTCTTGAGCAAAAGCTATATCGGTTCCCATAGTGCCGCCTGACACCGTGAGTATGAAAGAACTTACGAGCAGTGAGGTCAGGTGCATTTTCCCCATAGCCTCCAAGGCCTGCCCCCAAACAATACAACAAGATAACATGATCCTCCTAGCTTTGAATAAGAGTTGAGCAGGGGCCATCCCCAAAAGGTCTAAGTTGTCACCTAGTAAAGGGGAGCGCAACCCGATCTGAAACATGCCAACTAGAGTCTAGCATGCTCAGTGACCTCCTCAGAATTAATGATGGCATCGTGAGGACTAGGAAGGGTCAACCGTACAGACTCAGGGATCCCATAGCGGTCCCGCATAGAATTTAACTCTGCTTTGCAGTGATAGGAATTTATGGGGTATATGTTGAAGATAAATATGCATAGAAGGCGAGCAAAGAACCACGGGTGACCAATGGTTGCAGTCATGCGCAGTCATGCAAGGATCATGTGACAAAGAAGGGCTAAAAGAGTTGAGATATGTCAAACACTCCTTGGGCTCGTCAATTAGGCCAACTGATCATGCCCTCCCTCTGCAGCCCTAGGCCCATTAGATAAACTCTAAAGATAAAAATTAACCCAACTAGCCATATCTCAACAAATTATGGTTCCATAATGATCAATTCAAGCGGGATATGCACACGAAATCAACCATGTTTAGTCAGATCCGGCCAAGAGGGGTTAGCTCATGCCCTAAAGGGGGTTACAACACTAAATGCCTCAAATTAGGGATTCATAAGCATTATCGTGTCAGACTATGAAAATCAAGCACTTAGGGTGAAATGCCAAATTGCGCTTCGCATTGTCTATAAACAGATGGAGAGGTATGTCCCACTAAGGCATTGGGATTTTTAGTTCCCTTTTAGTTCCCACGATGTCATTGAGTCTGACTTTTTGGTTGCAGAGCAAAGTGGAATCGCAAGCATACCAAAAATTGCATCAACCTAGGCCTCTACCTCCTCACCAATGAGGGCGAGGGATTCATTACACTATAAGGCTTGCATTCGAAGTCATCAACAACAAAAGAGAATACGAAGCACTGTTGGCAGGACTGGCTGTGGTGGAAGGATTAGGAGCGAATGAGGTTGATGTATATGCGAATTCCCAGGTAATGGTGAACTATGTGACACGAGAATACCTGGCAAATGGAGAAAGACTTAAATGGAACTTGTAACAGGTGTGGGAGTAGCGTGATCGCTACTAGTATTACAAGCTTGCACAAGCTACTTTGAGAGAAAAAATTTTGCTTCCCCCTTGGGATATGACAACTCAAATATGGGAGACCCCATCAATTGGACAGAAGGTGACAAAAATAAGGCCATAAACTCCAAAGCGCACGAGGTGGTGAAGTATTTGACTACAAGGGAACTACCCGACGAACAGCCAAAGGCGAGGAAGGTGAAGAACAAGGCAGCCAAATTTACTCTCAGAAAAGAGTGTTCTACCAAAGAGGTTTCCCCCCTGCTCCAACGATGCAGAAGTCATTCTTGTGAAAATACACGAAGGAGCATGTAGAGCCCATTCTGGCGGCATAGCCTTAGCACAAAAGACCTTGAGAGTGGGATACTATTGGCCACATGAATTGAATGATGTGGATGAGTTCGTCATAAAATACGCAAAGTGCCAGCAACATGATACCATACCTCACAGCCCAGTAGAATAGTTGACAAAAATGGTGCCACCATGGACTTTCACATAATGGGGGAATCAATATAGTAGGACCTTTGCCACCAGGAAAAGGAGTCAAGTTTGTAGTGGCCGCTATTGATTACTTCATAAAATGAGTATAAACATTCGACAATTGTTCCTAGCAACGTAACAACCTTGGAAGTCATTTGGTTGTCACATCGGCATACCATGAGCTATAGTCTCGAATAACAGATGACAATTCGACTGCGACAAGTACAAAGACTGGTGCGCAGAGCTAGGAATCAAAGACAAATATGCTTCCCCCGATCAAGCTAATGGGCAGGTGACGACAATCAAAATCGTGTTCTGCATAATGAAGAAGAGATTTGCAAATCAAAAAGGACTGTGGGCTGAAGAGCTTCCTGGGGTGTTGTCGACGTAGGGAACTATTGTGAAGACCCTGACTTGATAAATCTATTCGCAACAACCTACAACTATGAAGTAGTGATACTAGTGGAGATTGGTATGCCCAGTTATCGAGTCCAACACTATTATGAACGGTCAAACAACAAAAGCTTGGTAGGAAACCGCGACCTACTAGAAGAAAAGATAGAGTAGGCAGATATAAGAGCAACAACCTATAGAAGACGGACAACGCGATACTTCAACAAAATGGTCAAGCAAATATCATTCAAGGTAGGAGATATTGTGTTGAGAGAAGCCGAAACAACAACCAAGTGGAAGGAAGAAGGTGAGCTTGAACCCAACTGGGAAGGACTGTATGTGGTAGTAAAAAATGAGAGGTTGGACTCATACCATCTAGAGGACATGAATGGGGGAAAGGCTATCACAATCGTGGAATGTAAAGCACTTAAAGAGAGAGTTTATCTAGGTGATTTCATGTAAATCATACAAGTAATATAGTCACTTCTTTATGAGTTTGTGGCATTTTTTTATACAATCATCCATCCATTATATGCAGCTACCATCAAGACCGGTCATGCTCTTTGGGCAAAAGCCGAGTGTTAGCAAAGCTCATACGATTGGGACTAATATTCACACCTAGAGACCAAAGGCTAAATACGCGAATGCGATCTGGGTTAGCCTTGGAAGCAATATCTCGCTGGATATGATCATCATCTTCTACAAATTTTCTTCTTGTTGTGTGTTGGTTAGCAAAAGTCTATGCTTGGCTAAGATACTTGGAACAAGAACCGTGATCCCTGATTTAGAGATTGGAGTTGGCATCTAAGGTATGCTATTTTGGATTTTGATTGTGAAACAAAGCATGCAGCCAATGAATTCCACACCTTTCTAGAGATGTTCAAACCATATACTAAGGAGAGTTCTCAGAGAAAGTAGTGTGGAACCAACTCAGAAGGAATTGATCATTCTTTTGCCAAAGGGAGTAATCCGGGTTCTTGGCTTTTCCTAATTCATCAACTAGAAATTTAGGAAGGCATGACTCACTACCATTAATAATGCCCATCAACTCATGACATCTAAGAACTGGTAAAAACTGAGACACCCAGTTCAGATAATTAGTGTTTTCCAATTTGACAGAGATGAAGTGTGTAATGCTAGGTAGGTTTAAAGTGATGTTGGATTTGGTGAAATAAGAGATAGAGGAAGATGAGGATGTGTTGTTGGTGTGTAGGATCGAGGGGTGTCCCAAAAGGGACTATGATATCATGAAAAAGTAAATAAAAAAAAAAAAAAGAATTTTTGCACAAAATGCTCACACGAACATACAAGAGTATATTTTATGTGCCAATTGTGTTGCTTTCCCCTTACACATCTTCACAATCTGATATGATAAGTGATTCAGATTGCATGTCTACACTATAGCAAGGTGGGTGATTGTTTAGCCCGAAACCAACATTTGAGTTTAGTAAACCTTTAAGTATTTGAGTTTAGCAAGTTTAGTAGTCTTGATTGTATTTCCTTATTTTTCATAGATCCTATTCAACTATAAATAGACTTTTCCTATACATTGCAAACACACATTAAATATACAAAAGTCTTCTCATATATAATGTTCTACATGGTATTATAATAGAGGTATTGATTTCAAACTCTCACTCTACACTTCAGTCTATTAATTCAATATTCTACTTGTTGGATCTACTTATAGAGAGAGAATCTGGCCCACATGAGAAGGAGAGTATGACAAATATAAATGAGTAAATCTACCTCTTCCTATTCACTTAACATTTTGGGACAATAGCTTTACACTCTATTTTATTTAATTAAATATTCTACGCGTTGGGCTCAATTATTAAGGGGGAGTATTAAGACAAAAATATATAAATAATTCAATCTACATATTCCTGCTAAGTTGAGATTTTAGGATAAGTGGTGAATTCAATATTAGTTAAATAAGAGATTTTTAATCAATTTGATTCCATTGGGAGCAAGGAACAACTGGGAGGTAGAGGGAGAGTTGGCGGGGAGAGAGGAGAGAGAAAGAGAGAGAGAGAGAGAGTGTGTGTGTGTGTGTGTGTGTATGTGTCTATGTGAGAGAAGTTGATGGAGAGAAGTATCTACCAGTGGTGAATGGGTATGGAAACCAGGATAGATGACTTGGGGCAGGGGTTGCCAAGGGGCATTCAACTTGTTTACATAGGAGAGAAAGAGATGGACGGAGCTAGAGTACTCACTAGCATAGAGACTAGGGTCGGATGATGCAGAGATGATAATGGCGTTACACGGACGATGGAAGGCAGACGATATGGGGGTAAGAAAAATTTAGAGGGAAAGAATAGAGGCATTTGGGGTGGGGAGAATTGCTGGACGGGGAAGGAAAAAAGAACTAGGGTTTTAGTTCTTGGGTCAAAATGGTGTCATTTCATCCTTGTTTGTTTTTAAGCTAGGTGTAAATGGGTTTTGGGCTTAGGAAACAAGTTAGGCTTTTACAAATAGGTATGATATTTTAAAGAAATTTGAGTTATGAAAACAACAACTCTCAATTTCTCATGTAATAATGATCCACATATCGCTTGGATTCATAGGCAATTCCTTTGACACAAGATCAAGCTTCGGTGAGTGCTGCGTACTTGGATGAGATATTCAACTATCATCCTCTGCCAGGTATTCTCTTGTAGTGTAATAAAAAATAGTAATTGCCTTGTGAATCTAAAGCTTTTTTGGATTACAAGAATCCTAGCTATCATTATATTCTGATAGTTAGAAAGTAAATTGAAAAGGCTGGTTCGAGATGATACCAATCATATTGCATTTAGTGTTTATATAGACAGAGTACAAGTATTTGAATTGAAACTACAGATAAGTGTTACAACTATAGATAAGTACAAATATATAGACAGAATATTAGTTGGTTCGGGTATGATCTTCAACATAGTACATATCATTGTTATCTTCATTTGAATTCAAATCATTTTGTTTATCTGATAAGTATGTGGGGCCAGCAGTAATCTCGGAGTTAGTTTGATCTTGATCACTATCTCTAGCAACCCATTCAAGGTGATGGAAGGTCACAAACCATCAGCTTGTCACGAAAGAACTGAAAGCGAGATGAAGAGAGACCTTTAGTGAAGATATCAGAGGGTTGTGCAGTGAAATGTATCTAGCTTGGATGTCTTTGTTGTACATTTTCTCGTGGATAAAATGGTAATCCACCTTGATGTGCTTAGTCCGGGCATGGAATACTAGATTGGAAGAGAGTGCTAAGGCACTAATATTGTCAACCCAGAGACAAGGAGTTGTGGTTGGGGGTATGTGAAGTTCTTTAAACAACATTCTCAACCAATAAAGTTCAACAACTATAAGGGCCATTGATCTATATTCTGCTTTAGTGCTAGATTTGGCTACAACTGGTTGCTTCTTAGTAGCCCAAGAGATTAAGCATGAGCCAAGATAGATGCACACTACAAGAAATCAGACTTTTTCCAACGCTCAAAATCATCGCAAATACCCCTACTAATCGTTGCAATTGATTCTTTGCAGCAATTTTTAATTCTCTGCATATTTGACGAAATTAAAGTGTCATTTTTTTTATCAATTTCAGCGATAGGAAAAAATCGTCACAAGAAATTGACGGAAATGGCTTTTTCGTTTATCATTAAATTGTTGAAAAAAGTTAATTGCGGTGATATATATCGTCGCAAAAAATGTTAAAATCGCCGCAATAGTCGTTATTTTTCCCAGCGATTTCAGTTATCGTCGCGATAACTCATTTCCAACTAGGTAATTGTCATCTAAAAACAGCATTTCCTGCAAGTAAAGGTCGCCGCAAAAAAGTTTTATTCGACAAAATATAAGCTTGTTTGGAGAATGATATTTTAAGGTATATAAAACAACATCTTAGTTGCATAGATCCGTTTGAAAACTGTATATAAATAAACTAATATGATTATGATAATCAAGGTTTGCAGTTGAAGTGTTGAACATCTGGTCAAGTCTGACCAACATAGGCTAACCTGAAAATCATTAAAACAAAATTAGAAAAGATTTATTCTTTGTATTATTTTCTATTATGCTTTACTTTTCAAACTTTTTGGAGGTAGGCCTCAGCTGATTATAGTGGGAAACTCCTGCCACTAACATTTACCTATTCTTTCTCTAGGCTCCTAACAAAGCCCAACCAAACCAAAGAAGAGCAAAGAACAGTAAAAAATCAACAGGATAATTTCGACATTATTTATAGCAAGTCATGTCAGTTTGTAAATTGCATCACTTGTTAACAGAAGGAATTCTCAACCCTTTTTAAATAAAATAAAAAATAAGCATTTTATAATGATAGGCATATATCCAATTTATATCTTCTTCTTGATGTTATAAAACCAAAGCATGAGATGGCAGACCAAAGAAAAAGGACTCCACGGAAAATTTTACATGGCAAGAAAATAGTGCAGGCTATCATATTTAAATACCTAAAAATAAACAAGAGTGCATTTGTCATCCATTCCAACCTTCTTAGATATATAAAGGAGCGAGAGAGGGGCAAATGCAAAACAGAGTTTTTGAAGAGTCAAACATCCTTTGACGATCCCCACCATCTATTCACGAGGCTTTGTCCACATCTACAAGTCATGAAAACCAGGTTTCAAGACCAACATTCACATATAGCAGAGAAATAACGACATGAGTTGCATAAAAAATATATAATGTGACCCAGACTACAGATCCTCAAAGTTACATTAGCTTTCAAAACTAGCGTCAACAGGGAGTTAGGAAAAGAAGAACACCTCCATTTCCAAAACCACAACCTCTAGTTTAAAAGATGATTATACAGAATCGATAAAATAGATAAATCTATTGTTATATAAATTATCTTTGTATAGTTCAAGAATATATTGTCAAAAGAAAAACAAAAGTTCAACAAAAAATAAAACCAAGTTTTCTAAAAACTATGGTAAAAAAATTAGAGATAATACAAGAAACTTAACCAACAGAAGTATGGATAATCAACTTCCTACTTCATTTTCATTGGCCTAAAGACAATAAAAATGAAATAGCCATCAAGTGGTGAACTCATCAATGTTGCAGGGTAAAGTATTACATGCACAGAAAGCAAATATCCTCACCAATACTTAAGTGCCTCGAGAATATATGGCCCAAGCCTTATATTCTGAGTCTCTGGCTTCCATGACATCCCTGCAGATCTTATAAACTTCTAAGAGTAGTGACATCATAGCACTAAACAAATTAATATATATTACATCAACTGAGCAACCTGTAAAAATAGTTGAATTGAATGTGCAAAACTTATTTATTTTTATGCAAAATTCAGTTGTAGCATCATATTGACACTACAGAACCAGAACCAACATTATGTAGGTGTTATAAAAGAGGATAACAACATCCTGCAATTTGTGGAACACCATTTACCAATCTAAGAGTTTGGTGGTTTATTTACGTGTAATTCCGACAAAAAAGCGCACACACTTATCCATTCAAATGTGATGATTGTAGAAAGATTCTTCTCGGCGCATTTAACAACTTTGGACAATACCCAAATGGGCCTTTAACAAAGTATATTAAATTAGTAGTGTTTGTTTTAAAGTAAAGATACCAATATCATTAGAAATGTGGACAAGGCAAAACAAAATGTGCAGATTCTCTAACCTTGAATCAATAAATTCTCGTCTATATATTTCCAAAATCAACTTTAACTCCATATCACTTTCCTTCAAGGTTAACTCATCTGCCTTACTCCTCGCACCTCCTCCTCATTTGGTGGCAATGGGTTGCGAACAGAGCAAGGGAGAGAGGGACAGCCTCGGGCTGCTGGGCTAGGCGTGGAGGAGAAGGGGGCTCCAACAGAGGAATGGCAACGGAGTCAAGGTGTGGGTGGTGGCGAATGGCACCCCCAGCGGCGGTGATATAGAGAAATTCGAGAGAGAGAGAGAGAGAGAGAGAAAGGAAAGATCAGCGTGGCGTGGGGTTGGGGAGAAGGAGGTAGCCGTTGAGGAGCTTGAGGGAGAAGACTTAGGGAGAAGGGGAGGGGCAAGAGGCTAGAACAGAGGGAAAGAAATTAGGGGAAATGGCAGGGCGCGGGTTTTAAATTTTATTAGCTTTTGTGGCGCTTTTCATTCGCCGCTAATAAGATTTAATTACCGCATATGCTTTTTACAGTGATAATGGTCGCCTCAAATAGGTTCAGTTGTAGCGATGTTTCTAATCGATGGAACTATAATGCTGCTATAGTTAACAAATCTTTGTTGCAGCGAGAAAAATCGCCGCTAAAGGTAGAAAAGTCGCCACAAAAAGTAAATTTGAAATTCTGCTCCTCCATTTCCCACCTTCGCACTTGAAATTATGCGGCAACTTAAAAAATCGCTAGAAATAAGGTATGTTTCGACGATTTTTTTTTTCGACGATTTTAAAATCGCTGGAAAAGGCCTAATTTCTTGTAGTGGTAGTAACCTGAAGTGGACTTTCGATCATCTAGACTTCCTGCCCAGTCTAAGTCACAGAAGGCATTGAGTTGGAGGGATCCTTTGCTGAACTGAAGACCAAAGTGCAGGGTACCTTTGAGGTATCTTAATACTCTCTTGGCAGCTATAAGATGAGTGGTTCTTGCACAGTGTAGAAACTGACACAACTAATTCATACTATAAGATAAATCTGGCCACTACCTAGTGAGAGTTAAATATTGAAGAGCTACCACCATTATTCGATATTCTGCAGGATCATCGAGTGGATCACTTGATAGATTGGATAGCTTGCCACCTGAGGTGCATAGTGTGGGTGCTGGTTTAGCACCAGCCATCTTCATATGATGCAGTAAATCAATAACATACTTACCTTTGATGAAGATGCAAACCAATAGCTGTGTTGGTGACTTGAATCCCTAAGAAATATGATAATGGTCCAAGGTCTTTAACAACAAACTCACAACTGAGATTAGAGATAAGAGCATCAATATAAAATGAAGTGTTGGCGACAATAATGTCATCTACATATAGAAGTACAAAAATACAGATGATGTTATGATGAGAGGTAAATAGAGATGTGTCGACCGTGGAACCAATGAAACCTAGTTCCAATAAAACCTAAGACAGACTCAAGAACCCAGCCCATAAGAGCTTGTTTAAGGCCATATATGGATTTATGGAGAAGACAAATATGATCAGGGAGGCGTGGATCGATCTTCAAAACCATGAGATTGCTCTATGTAAGCCTCCTCCTCAAGATAGCCATGAAGGAAAGCATTGGAGATATCAAGTTTTCTAATAAACCATTCATGGTGGATTGCCAAGGTAGAACCAACCTGAATGTAGCAGGTTTTATAACAGGGCTAGAAGTCTCATTAAAGTCAACTCCATCAACTTGGTCAAAACCTTTTGCTACCAATCTAGCTTTGTATCTGTCAAGAGTACCATTAGATTTTTGTTTGACTTTAAATACCCACTTTTTCTTCACTACCTTTTTATGACTAGGTCTTGGACAAAGAGACCAAGTTTTATTATCCAAGAGAGTATTGTATTAAGCTTGCATTGCACTCATCCAATGCTAGTCCCTCACTGCCTGTTTATAAGTTCTAGATTCAGAGGGCAAAGAAAGGGTGAAAAGGGTGAAAAGAGGATGTTTAGTAGAATAGTAGAGTTGATAATCTGAGAGTAGTTTAGGCTTCAAGGAGTTGGTCTGAGATCGAGTTATGATTTTGGATGAAGAGAAGGGTATAGATTGGAGGGTAGGCTTGGGCTTGTTGATTTCAAACACTTGTGAAGGAGGGGAGGGAGAAACAGATTTAGTCATGAGGGTTGGACTATCATTGGAAGGGAAATCAATATTGGAAGGGCCAACAGTAATCTCTGAGGCAGGTGAGTCGTTATGTGTGG